>NC_048434.1:19625137-19805350 GCF_004353265.1 Vitis riparia | reverse complement strand
AATCTTACCTGAAAATTGTCATCAGATGATTGAATTTTGTCATTCATTGTATT
The DNA here is from genome assembly GCF_004353265.1 of Vitis riparia. Classification (NCBI taxonomy): domain Eukaryota; kingdom Viridiplantae; phylum Streptophyta; class Magnoliopsida; order Vitales; family Vitaceae; genus Vitis; species Vitis riparia. Next base: position 19,805,297 of record NC_048434.1, on the reverse strand, counting down.
TCGTATGTGATTCGCAGCCTTAATCTAACTAGAATTTAGGTTTAATATGTTGAGAGCAGGTTATAGAGAGTTTTTTTTTTTTTTTTATATATATTAAAAATGGTATATGTAGAAAAATATATGACAAAAAAATGTTACGTTTAACAAAAGGGATGTTGCGAAGAGCAACCCCTAATTATATATACATTGCCTTTGTGTGGGGTCGATGCAACACATGACAATATTACATTGATGATGCTATGATCAATGATGTTTTCAATCTCTAATGTTCTATTTTTTCCTTCAATACAAAAGAATTTTATCGCAGTTTCTAACTTCTATAAGTCTAAACTAGGATTCCGTTGAATTTTTTTAAATTTATTTTTGTTACACACTTCAAATTTAAAATCCAAAAATCAATCATGATTACAAAACTTGAAGTGTGAATTACGAAAATTGTTATTGGAATTATACTAATTATGCGATGATTCATAATTCATAGCATCTTAATTTGTTTTTTTTTTCTTTTTATCAAAATTAAAATGAGAAAATCAAAATTGATGTGTTTCAAATTAGTTTTTACAAGTGTTTTTATTGAATTCATGGGTGTATGGAAAAGCGTTTTTTTCTAATATTTATAATAAAAAAAACACGCCCAAAGAGGCATTTATTTTATTAAAATGGTTAGCCTGTCCAATAGAATATTGACACGTACCCTAGAAGCCTTTTGATTGGAAAGTCCTAAAATATAGCTTCTTGCGCTGTCACTCTATCAATTATCACAAAGCAAACGACCTATCATCGCCAATGGGAATACCCATGCTCCATGCTATTGCCTGCCTCGCCTGAGCAAAGGGTTTAAGCGTAACAGCACACTGCACCAGACCACGCTCATTTACAGAGAGACAGAGATGGGATTGGGCGCTCTCAGGTCCATCATTCGTCCCCTATCCAGAACCCTAGTGACCAGTACCTCCACTCTCTATACGACGTCGTTTGGGGCCTCTTCTTCCTCTCCCAGACCCGATTTCCGGTTCGTTTCCGGTTCTCTCCACTGGCTGCCTCGATGGGTTCCGGTGGCTAACCATTTTCACAGCTTAACGGACACTCGATTTCCTAAGCGAAGACCCAGCGATAAGCCTCGCAGAAAGAGGGCCAGCTTGAGACCTCCAGGTCCCTCTTCATTCCAATTGGAAATTAGGGTTTTTGTTTTTCATTTGCTTTGTCATCATTTTAAATAGGGTTTTTGGGCATTTTTCTAGTTATTTCGTTTCGATTTTGGAAATTTGTTTGCTTTTAGAGAATGCATTGTGATAAATATACAATTTTGAATTGGTGGTTGAGGAATACAGGACCGTATGCTTGGGTTCAGTATGTGCCCGGTGAACGAATACTTCCTAACAGACCCAATGAAGGAAGCGTCAAGGGGAGGAAAGAGAAGAAGCGTATGAGGCTGCGCCGAGCATTTATATTGGTAATCCTCTATACAATTCTCATTTCTGTTCTTTTGGGGAGTTGGGTCTTTTTTATCAGTGTTACAATTGAATGTTTTTTCCTAACAACTGGTCATACCACTTTGAATATGTTTATCGAGCAAACAAATATATCATGGTTATAGAAGTCTGTCTATCACCATTTCGGCTTTAAGGGTGATATGCTGTTCAGACTCAAGACTAGTTGGGATAAAGAAAACAGAATAAATTATGAATTATGAGATACCTTTAAGTGGATTCATATTTGAAGGAATGTAGACTATAGAAAAATTTTACTTTTACATCTCATTTATCTCATAATTGACTAAAGAATCCAGATCATTTAAATAAAGGGGAGAATAAATCAATCAGCTATTGTTTGGTTTGCACAGGAATAGGGAGCAGATCTTTGAGGGTTTCCTAGAATGAAAGTGAGAATTTGGCTTGTATATCTAACCCCTGCTTCTGAAGTAGCTTTAACAGAATTAGGAAATTATGTTGGCAAATGAAGATTTTTAATTTATTCTTAACACTGAGATAAGTGTAGCTTGTGGGGACTAATGCATTTGGCTCTGTTTCATAGTCTTTGTCTTTTGGAAAAGCTCTCAATTTTATTTAGTTTCGATGCGGTATATTTTTATGGTTTGTTTTGAGGTAAAAATGAGAGAGAGAAATGAAGAAACTTGTCATAATATAATCTAAATTGCAGGTTACTGATGTGTTATTAGTATATTGCAGTGATGTGATCTTTTTAACTATGTGCATATTTCATTTGTAATTTTCCAGTATAAAACCTCACTATATTTTTTGCTTTTCTGCAATAAACACCAAGAGGTTATTAACTTATTATTAATAAAAAGAACAGGCAGAGTTTACTTTATGAGGTTGATCATCTTTTCAAAAAAGAAGATTGTTCCTTATTGGATTTTTTTTAAAAAAAAATTCAAATCTCACAAATACTTTCGTAATCATATACCCTGAAGAAACACCGTGGAGAGACCAATATTTTAAATAATGGAGGCTGATCTTTTGTTGAAAGCTTGGCAATCTACTTATTGGAGAAGTGAAACAGGCAATGATTTTATGGACTTCTCTACCTATACTAAGTTAATTTTCCTCAACCCTTGTATGTTTATCACATATTCTTTTAGGATGCCTATTGGAAAATCAGCATAGAAATCACCATCATAATGTGGTTAGATATTAAATCCTTATCCATTGAGAAATTCCTTGTGAAGATTCTTTGCCTGCTTAAAGAATATTAAATAAAAACTGCTCAATTCAGGGGATCTATCCTTGTGTAAATGGAGTGCACCATGTAGTTTTAGGAGGAATCAGTTTAGGTCAAAGATGTGGGTGTATCAAACTGTCTTATTGTTTACAAGGTAAGGATTCTGGTTTTAGTGCCTTTCTGATAGCTTTAAATTTTGTTATAATTCACTCTATTAGTTGTTTCTTTGTATATTTCGTCCCATTTGCTTTTTACGTATTGGGGTCCAGATTTTCAATTTGAATTTGTTTATTGCTTGATCATTCTGATATTAATTTCATGAGCTTTGGTAATAATTTTTGTGTTTTGCATCATCATATGGCACATCTGTACTGGTTGTCTCTTGCAGGCCAGGTTATGCTGGCAAATAGTGCTAGGTTGCATACATTTTTTTTTTTTTTCATTTTATCAAGGTTGATGCTTACAAGTAATAGAAATATACCAGTAGAATTAAATAATGAAATGTATAAGTTTTAACATTTTCAGTCATGATTTGTATATTCCCATGCATCATCTCCTCTTAGATTCTTCACAAATTTTAATGCTTTATTGGCTTCTTGCTAACTCCTTCATGGGACTTTTGTCTGGAGCATGTTTAGATCAGGATGCATTTACAAATTCCTTGTTACTGCAAAATTTGGCACATGGGCAATTGCTAGATTATTTTCTAAGCTTGTTTGCATATATCATTTAAGTGGGCAGGCTTATGTCTTGCTTTTGGGTGCTATATATTTCCTTCATGATGATTTCTGTCATGTGTAAACTGAGGCTTTGAACATGTGCAGTCAGAAGCAAAGAAGCGGAAAACTCAATTGCAGGAGGCTAAGAGAAAGAAGAATATTAAGGGAGTAGAACGTAAGATGGCTGCAGTGGCTAGGGAAAGAGCATGGGCTCAAAGATTGGCAGAATTACAACAGCTTGAGGAAGAGAAGAAAAAATCTGTGGCTTGATGGTTCTTCTTGCAAAAACTTTTCTCAAGATGGTAATTCTGCTTACAACTTCTTGCCCCATAAGAGTTTGACCTCAAATCCTGTTTTTCTTTTCCCAGCTGCCCTCCAAAGAAAACCCTAATTTCTTTTATTATACATGTCATTGCTTCCTATCTGTAGGATGCCTAAAAGAACCTCTCTGGCATTTGTGACATGAAAACCTGCTGTTCTTCCTGGAATTTATGGCATCGGCCCTTCTTAATGTACTAGGAATTTTTTTGTTTTGCACATTTTACACATGGTAATATGGTATTTATCCTTTTCAATACTTAGATTGTGTTTATTCCACACCTTTTTTGGTGTTTGTTCCACACCTTTTTTTTCTCCAATTATAAATTGGGATAGTATATTATGGACAGGAAACTCTACACTCTATCATGTATTTACCCATGGGCCCCATAATTATTCAATAATTATGTGCTATCTGATGAAAATAGGTTAAGTGAAATTGATCTTCTAATCCAGGATATTCATTCCACATTCCAGATTCTAGAAAATTGAGTTGTTGATTGGAGAATCAATTCTGGTTCTTTTCTCATTGACAAAAATGTTTGGGTAGCAAAGATGTGGGAGCAGGTTGGGGAAGGGGATCAGTGGAATCCCTTAGTTTTACTGACAGTTACATGGTTGGGAATTGGAAGGAGTGGAGGCATTTTTTCAAAGACTACTAAAAGCATCAATTAAAATAGATGGTGAGGATATATTGACGTGAAAGGAAACCAAATGTGGCAAATTATTTTTAAAATCTTATTACATTTCATTAACCCAGGGAAGAGATGAGTCTATCCTCGCAAGAATTATATGGAACCCTTGGGTTCCTATGAAGGTGAGTTTCTTGGGAATCTACATGGGGAAGGATTTTAATGATGGATTTTGTTGAATAGTTGCTACTTGTGTAAAGGGGAAGAAGATTCAACTGATTTTAGGCTCCTTCACTGCTCCAAACGAGAATTTTGTGGCAATTAGGTTTTGCTCTTTTTGGGGTGACCTGGTTGATGCGATTTTCAGTCAAAAGAAACCTTTTGAGTTGGCATGGTTCTTTTATAGGAAAGAAGCGGCAGAAATCTTGGAGGTTGCTTCTTTTTTAATGTTATGAATGGAAATAAATAAGTCAGTCAAGTTATTGAGCAGCAGGTCAAACAATCAAATCTTCCCTTGTGTATTTTTGCTTTGTAGATTGGTTACATTCAAAGTAGGTCTTTTTGCTTGCCGGATGGTGCTTCTTTTATATTGTGTGTACATTGATGCTACAAATTTCCAGCACTTTGAATATATTTTATCCTTTTGCCTATAAAAAAAGTATCAAAACCATGTCATAGCCTCCACTAGTGTCAGATATCCATTTGTATGATGGGGGCTTGGTCTGTAGATGAGTCATTAAGGTCCATTTGATAATTAGCATTTTTCATAATAAGCCTAGAAATAGGGTAGATTTTGAAGATAGGAAGTTTCTTTGTTGGATCTCGCAGGCCAGTCCTGTTGTAGGTGATTGTGGCCTGAGCTACCTTTTGCTGAGGGCAGCTCCAAATTTTTTTCTCCTTCCTGTGTGTTGGGTTAGCACCATTGCTTTTTGATGCCTTGGGCTCAAAATAAACCATATGATTGGGAGCTATCTTTTACCCCTGGTGTCATATATGTAAATCATGTTTCTTGGTTACTGTTATTCTCTCAAATTTCTTTGGTTCTCTCCAATGTTAGCCCACATCTTGTAAGTTGGAACTTTTTAAGGCTTTAATTTAACAATTTGCTATGACTACCCACATGGAGGGTGCCCCCCATCCCGGTTCATAGATATATAGAGGATCGCCTTTTTTTTTTTTGCTCTTAAATTTTGATGCTAACCTTTTTATAGGCCCCTCAATACCAATTATTTTGGTCCCATGTTTGTTGTGCATTAAATATTTCAGCTTTGAGCCCCATCAATGTTGATCATACGCTCATGTCTATATCCATGTTAGCCACACCCAATGAATTTTCAGCTTTGAGTCCCACCACAACTGATCACATTCTCATGGTTGCAATAGGATTGGTTTTGTTGCATCAGAGTAATAAATAAAAGAGTGCCGACACAATAGAAGCACAAATGTATTCAATAGACTCCTTGAGTGAAAAATGCTCAGGCTCCTTAAGCATAAAAGGCACCAGGGGTGAGGAATATGACCTCAAACTTGTCTTCAAAGATAAAAACGCATTTGGAGTTGAAATCTTGTTGTGGCTTTACAAACGGGTGTGGCATGTGTGTAAAGAAATTTGTAAGGAAAGTGAAAGCCCAACTGTAAAATGATACAGTTTCGTTGGATTTGGAGTCATTTCTTTCGATTGATTTCGCTACAACTCAAGTCATTTGATTTTCAATCAGTTAGCACTCTGAAGTTTACTTTTACTTTTGTTTGCTTTATGAATTTTACTACAATTATGATGTAAATTTCATGGCTTTTAATCCCCTATGAATTCACTAGGGGTTTATCTCACCAAATGAATGGTGGAAACATGATGGACCTAATGGATTTGACCACTCTGGTGGCATCCTCCGACCTCTCGTTGTCCTAGAAAAAGTGAAGGCACTATGTTTTATCCCCTAGGCTATAGCTTGAATCATGCAATTGTGATTGCATCTGTACGAAGCTTTGTACTATTTGATCTACCCACCGGAAAACTATCATCATTGTACCAAAATTATAATTGTAGTGCCCAGCACGTGCACGGTATCATACAAAATTAAGCACCATACCCACCCTTCTAACACTGGTCCTGGTAGCAAGTGACCCTCCTCAAAATACGAGGGTAGATCCGCTTACCCCCACCCCTTGCATTCAGCCTCAGGACTGAAACAGGGGCCCAGGCATCCCTCCTGCAATCACACAGACAATGACACTGGAACCAACCCCATAATTTAGAATTAGAATCCAATCCGTCCTTTTTTATTAAGGGAGATTTTGTGCATGCATACAATCCCCTTTTAGGCCAACCCAAAATGTGATTCCCCAAGAGTAGGCCTGCAAACTCAAAGGGGTGGTAAGGGTGTGACGGTGATGGGTAACTTCTTCCTCATCTTCACTGTTGGAAAGTAAACTACGTCGTCCTTCTTAGCCACCCACCTGCACACAGCATGAACTTCCATATTAATTGCTTTCTTCTCTGCATTAAGTGATAAGTAATGGGGTATTTGTTCAGTTTAAAGGAAGAATCACCGGTAGGTGGTGACGAGATGATGAAGAAAAATTGAGATTTCGAGTTTCGATAATTCTAAACCAGGGCACAGCCTCTGTCCACCTCCGAAGGGTGTATAGCTATTGTTGTTGTTGACACTAGCTGCCTTCTGCAATCACAGAAAACAATTAGAGAAGGAGACATGGTGATTTAATTGTGCGTTGGGTTCCACTTACCTCCCATCTCCATGGATTGAACTGATAAGGGTTTTCATAATTCTCTTCATCCATGTGAATGGAAGTGAAAGATGCCATGACACCCCATCCCTCCGGTATCAGGTAATCTGGAAAATGCACCTCCATTTCAAGTTCAGCACAATATCAAATTTGAACACAATCACCACCAAAGTTATTTCACTCACCTTTGATTTTGACATCTTTGACAGCTTTTCTCCAAACCGCATTTATGATATTTGCCATTCTCAGAGTTTCATTGATCACCTATTTAAGAAAAAGCAAATGCCCAATTACGTTAATAATCTAAAATACTTTCCATTCCACTTCACAATGTCGCATATTCAAACTGGAACCCACATTTTGAGTAAATGGCAAGCACATGTAGTCAGTCCAGGCATAATCCTCCCCGGAAAGAGCCTTTCCCTTCTTTAACTCCATGTTCTCCTCCTACCATGTCATAAACCAAAATCATGAAGTTAATCCATTTCAATGCTATATAAATTGGTAAGATCATAGACTTGATACAAACTGAAACAAAATGCTCTACAAAACCAGAGTCTTTGGGTTCTGAATTTACAGACCATTGACTCCATACAGATTTGTCCGTACACAAGGACAACCAGGGTCATACGAAGGAGTGGAGACCAACCCTCGTGCCCTGTATCAAGCCTAACGAAAGGGGTGGGGGTAGATGGTATGATTCTTTCTGGTCACGTGATTAGACTAAACCAATCAATAATTTATAGAGCTTTCATCAAATGACTTTTCAACTTCTTGAATAGAGAAAAAAGGACAAAAAAAAAAGGGTTAGATATATTTTGTCTTGGTTCGTTGTTTATGCACTCCATTTCATAGAAATGTATATAAAATATATTATCCAACAGTATTATTTATCTATCATGGGAATAAGAAGCAAAAGATAGTCTCATCAAGGGAAAGAATTCTCATACAACTTTTCTCGCACAAATTGATTTGACAGCAGCGCTTTGCAAAACGATTGGACTTCCTCACATTCCGTGTATACAAAATTCTACATTTATTAATATAAAAAATGGACAAAGTCCCTCCCCCTACTCTTTTTCTCATATTATGCCACTTGGGCTCTCCTCTTCTCTCGTGCCTTATCCGACTTTGGACCCACTTATTAAGAGACTTTATAAAAATAAAAAATAAAAAAATTAAGTGGAACCCAAAAAAGAAAGAAAAAATTATTTTCTTCCTTGGTGAAATCTTAGGATGGCACTGATCGCACACAGTGGTATTTGGAGGGGTGATGGCAGTGGATATAATTAAAAAGAAGGGAGCCACTGACGTACGTCGGTGGACCGAATCCGACAGCCGTTCAATCAAATCCTACGGCCACGACACGGCCACACTATGCTCTCAAATGCCGTGGCCCTATCTCACTCGTGCGGGTCATGATAGCGACTTGTTAAGTCAACCATTCTCCTGTTGTGCAACACCCTGCCATCCTAACCGTTGGATTAAAAAGGCGAGAGTTTTGGATTGTACGTACCATCAGCTGGTTCAGAGCGACGGGGCAGTCACTTAGAAATTTGACGGCCAGGGTCATGGCGGTCGGCAGAGTCTCCTCCCCGGGGATCATCATCTCGATCATATTCGAACTGATGAAATCCAACGACAGACGCGACGTCTCAGATGAATCCCCTGTGTCACGGAGCAGCACGTCCACGGCATCGTTGGGTGGACCCTTGAGGGTCTCATGATCACCTCTATCCATGGCTGCCTTCCTCTCCTCCACGACCCTTCTCACCAGCTTCAACAGCCTCTCCTTAGCCTGCATCATATGTATTTTATACATATATACAAAGAGAAAGAGAGCAAAACCCTAATTAACAGTTACATATTACACGATAAAGTTTGTTTTTAATGTACCTTGAGAGATTTATATAGTCTAGTTCCGGGAAGTTTAATTGGGAGACAAATCAAGCCTTTGATGACTTCTGCGAATTCTCTCTTCATAAAGTTCAAATCTTCACCTGGAGTAATGCTCACCAGAACTCTAACCAGAACGTCAAACGTGATCTAACATACCCAGAAACCAACAGAAAAAGAAAACTAGATCAGACTGTGGTTTTGATGAGGGGAGGGAGGGAGGGTGGGATCAGAACGAAAGTGAGATATACACCTTTCTGACTTCATCTTGGACGTAAACAATGTGCTGGTCTTTCCAAGAATCAAGGGTGAGTTTGACATAGCGTTCAATGTCACGGGTGATTCGGGCTTTGAGTTGTGGTGATCTCAAGAAGCCACCAAGCAGTGCATGCACTCTCTTCTGCAGACTGCCGTTCATCTGGAGTATAGATGATTCTCCAAGTATCTCCGTGATGGTTTGGGGATAGGCAGGGATAAATATATTCCCAATGTTCTGCAGAACCACCTTGTTCACCTCCGGATCCGTCGACACTATCACCGGCTTTCCCAATATGTTTGTCTTGAACACCTTCCCATATCTGAAAATATTTTATAAAACTAAACCTTCTATCCATTGATTCAAGCAGAATACGGAAGATCATAATCATTTCAAAAGAAAGCTGAAGCGATAAGCATTGCCATATTCTTATTGCAACCGTGCAAGCCAGGCTTTCCCTGCTTCTCTAAGCTTTTGTAGCAGCTTTTTTCACTGAGTACTTATTAAGTATTTGAGTTCAATATCTCCTCACGAAAATCTATTGTAAATGAAAGCTCAAACATCTATACCCAATACAAGTAAATATCAACCAACATGTTGCTCCATCATGCATCAAGTTACTGGTTATGGAAGCTCAAATTACTTAACAGGAATCAATGGCTACAAACTCAAGCTTGATTATACTTGAATTCTTTGAACCATCACTCATCAAAATATTCCATAAAACCAGATGAAAATGAAAAGGGCGAGTATGGTCATCTAGCCAATCTCTTGAAAAAGTGACATACAATAATATAAAAAAGCCACTGTCAATCATTTTGAAAAAGGGTACACGCGTCTACAAGAGGAAAACCCATACTTTGGACTAACAATAATGTAGGAAGTACATTGGTGTGATTTAATTCACAATTAAATCATGTTCTAGGTTTAGGGTCTGCCTTTCCCTACTTAATGAACTAAAAGCCAAAAACTTTTTCTAGGTAGAGGGAAAGAGATTTGACATAGCCTCATTTATAATCATAATACTAGTAGCAATAAATTTGACTCACCCCATGACAAATATTTAATATGATCAAATGATGGTATTTCATCTTAATTTAAAAGGGCATAATGTGGAGATTGGATTTTGTACAAAAGGTGAATCAAAGAAATTATTAATAACATGAATCGAGTTCCATATGATAGTATAATCAATCCATCTTGACCTTCAAGCAGATTTCTTGTTATACATAAGAACAAAATTAAAATGATAAGTATTTGAAACAAACCCTTTGAATCGTTCTTCAGGCTTGAACGGACAAAAGATTTTTTGGAATTGTTCTTCAACGACATAATAATAAAATTCTGCTTATTAAAATGAGAGAGATTGGCTTTTTGGGCAGTAAGAGTGCGAGAACATGGATCCCTCTCTCCTAAAAGGAAGAAATTTTTCAAAAACTGATCCCATATACATTCGTCAGCAAGACCAAGAGAGAAACAAATCTGGAATTCAGAAGGGCCTTTAAATCTTTCATTTCACTGTTAACACAACAAAGAAATGATGGAGGCATATACAGGGAGATAATTCACGATATGGGAAGAAGAAACAAAAAGATCTGAAAGAAGAAGGATGAGAAAGGCTTACCGAGACTTGCGCTTCTCCATGAAGCTGACTGGTCGAGAGCTCCAACCAGAAGCAATGAAGTCAAGAGTCTCTCCTATTACTGGCCAACCAGGGTTTCCTCTGGGAACCCCACTTCCCTCCTCCTTCGCCTTGTTCTTGATGCTCTTATACCAACACCACCCCATCACAACACCCACCACAACCCAACACCAATGAATCACCTCCATTTTTTACCCACTTCTCCCACCCAAAATCCTATCTCTACAGCTCTATTTGGACTCGAAACTCCTCAAAACAACAACCAACTCCAACTCCCCTCTCTCTGGTGCAGTAGGAGAGGAAAAAAGATCAGAAAAAAAAAAAAAAAAAAGCAAGAAAGAAAGCAAGCCAGTGGCGCAGTGGATTGAAGGAAGAAACTGCAGTTTGTCCTTTGGAGAGAAATGAATGAGAAGGAGATCAGTTTATCTTGATTGCGAGATATGGAAAATCTAGAGAGCTTCCAACTCAATAAATGAGGGAGGCCACTTTGAGGGGTGCAGCGATATCACCACCCTCTTTCATTTTGTCTTCACTCTTTTTAGATTTTTTACTCTCCCTCTCCCACCCCCGCCCCACCCGACCAGCTGCCATTTTGCCAAAATTGCATTTCTATCCTTTTTTTTTTTTTTTTTAAATCTCCAATCATGTAAAAAAATTTATCTAGATGCTATTTCTAATTATTTTCTATTTAAAATATGAAATTTTTTATAGGATATATGGTAATATAGAGTGGATTTCCTTATGAGAGATTGTAAGGTCTTAATTTACATTTCTTTTCAGTGAATTAAGCTTAATGAGGAAAATTTTGTGGAAGAAGTGACTTCATTTTTCTTAATACAAAAAGGAAGAGTTATAATTAACAATTATTTTCTTTTTTTTTATTTATTTTTTTTATGAACATAGAAGGATTATTAAAGATAAGATAATTTTCCAACTAATACTTATTCCCATTTATTGGTTGCTTTTTTTTTTCTTTTTTCTTTTTGTTAAATCATATCTCTACTTTAATTTTTTTTAAATGATAATAAATACTAGAATAATTATAATCATTTTATATGCTTTTATAAAATTATCAAAATTTCATATTGACTATCCACCACCAAATGATTAAGAGTATGTTTAACACTGATTTTAAAAAGTGTTTTTAATATATGTAATATTTAGGAAATTTTTATCATTCAAGTATTAAAAATATTAGAAACACTTCTTATGATTATTGTCAAATGCAATATTAAAAATACTAGAAACACTTTTTATAATTATTGTCAAAAGCATACTAAGAATAAGTTTAATAATGATTTTAGGAAGTGTTTTTAATCTTTTTAATACTTGAAACATGAAAAATTTTAAGTTATAAAAATGTTAAAAATATTCCCTAAAATTATTGACAAACGCTTTTTATAAACTAAAATTACTAAAATAAATTAAATAGGAAGCGACTGAAAATCCGGGTGTTTCCATCCAACTCGGAGCACCAGAATTGAGAGTTACGTAGGCAGCAATATTTGTTGATGAAAAACTAATATTTGGGCTAGAGGAAAAGGGAAATGGAAGTGAAAGAAAGAGTTGGGGGAGTAGCATTTTCATGGTCAGTGGGGGTGAGGGGGCTGACACGAGCCTGGTACCAGAGCTCACCAAATACCAACAGAGTGTCGTTTCAAGGTGTTTTTCACGCACCTTAAGAATGAATGGTATATATGAGTGTGAAAGAGACTGAGATGGATGAGAGTTGGAGGTGGGCAAGCGAAGGCAAATGCAGCCGGAATAGTCAGTGTTTTTCCCTACTTTTGATTTTGGGGGAGCAACCCAATACAGTAGCCATTGTGCTGTCTTCATCAATCTTCAGTGCAACGTCCAGTCGCCACTGACTCTCCCCTCTCCCCTTCTCTCTCCTCCCCCATTCTCTGCAATGCCCACATATGCAGAGAAACTACCCACATGCATGCATGCCTACACTGCAGCAAAAATACGGATATAGCCATCCCCAATTTTTATTCAAGGCCAATCAGTTGTTCTAAACGTGCTTCCCTTCATGAGTGTCACATGGTCACCCTTATACAAATTATTTAAATATTTATACAATTTTAAACTCTTCATTAATTCAATAAATTTGGAGAAATATATTAGAAAAATTATAAAGATCAATAAATGGTCATGTATTATTTTCCCTCGTTAGTAATGGTCACATACCCTTTGGTCAATGTTGCATGTGGCAGTCATTAAATGTAATTTTTGGCTAGGTATTATTAAATGGTTGTGGTGATGCCAACTTATTAAGCGATCATACAATTCAATATTAATAGTTTACATCCCTATGTAGTTCAACAAAATTTAAAAATAGAAAGGAAAATAAAAATTGATAAACGTGAGGTGAACTAGCCCAAACCAAAACCCATTCCATACATATTCTGTAGTGGCCTCCCACTGCCCACATGCATGACCAAAAGTTAAGGCTTGTTGATGATAATAATCCTCCGTAGTCCCATCTCCCAACCAATGGTCCCTCCCCTCAGTGTTGTACAAGCATTACAATTGGGATATCATTCCCCATATCCAACTTTTCTTCTGAGCACTTGATTGGATTAAGGCAATCCCCATGATTAATACATGTGAAAGATGCTGCGGCCGCTTTTCATACTCCATTTTCCATTTTCCCAAAATGGCTGATGATTCATGAAACACGCCCGCCATGTGCTTAACACGTTGGTGTCTCTTGCGGTGGGAATTTGTGAAAATTCAGCTCAGATTTTTCTGAGTTCTTTTCTTTCTTTATGAATTTGACCTTAACTTAGTATCAGTACAAGAAGAATTTCAAACCTCTGTATATACTTCATTGAAGGTCAAGCACCGGAAATTGAAGGGGCAAGATTAAAAACAAAATAAATATTCAAACAATGTGTTGGCGCTTCTGAGCCATATCGAGTACGGGGATGAGTTGAAGTTGTAGATTCTCATGCTCAGACCAGCTTTGTAGCAGGATGCCACCCCACTCACCTCTGCTATTTTAATCCTACTTTTGACCTGATAGCGAGATCTCAGACCCCCCACCATCGCCAAGCAAAGAGAAAAGGCGATCTTGAGGATTTCATTAAAGAATGAGGACAACAGAAAGTTCATAAACAGCTTGATTTCAAGTTCTGTTCATCGACAATGGCTTCATCTGCATTGCTGTAAAACAAGCTTAATTTAGTTATAGCAAGTGCTTCCCCAAAAAGTGAGGCTCGTGTAGACGTCAATATGCGAACCTCCACGAAATCACCAACTCTAGGATTTTGATTCCCTCCAACATCATCATCCCAATGGGGGACGGGTGTATTTTTAAATGAAACTCTATGGCCTCTATCAGTCTTGCCGATTAGCTCTGTATCTGGAGCTCTCTTATTGGGGCCTTCAACTAACACCAGCTGAACAGTACCAATTTGGGAGTCATAACACTGACCTGTACTCTCACGGAAGACCTCTATCATCTCTGCCAGCCTCCTTTGCTTGATGTTGTCAGGAACATCATCAACATAGTTTCTATGTGCATGGGTTTTCTCCCTCATGCTGTAAGCAAACATGTATGCCATGTCATAACCAACAGCCTTTAGAAGGCTTATTGTGTCTGCATATTCCTCCTCTGTTTCTCCACAAAAGCCTGTGAAAGGGTATTTTTTTTGATAAGTAAGCAAGATATTCAATAAAAAGGCTAAACGCCACAAAGCATATAGGGAGTATACAAGCTGGCTACAGCCCAAAAAAAAGAAAAGGACCAAAAAGAACTACCTCCCCTCAAGTGGAAGCTATCCACTCCAAGAAACCTATAAGAGAGAAAGATTCCTCATCTAAATACACTTTGCCCCAATTCCACAGGTTACAAACAAAAGAATTCTTTAATCTCTGAATATTCAACTCACCCCCCCTAAAAGCTAATCTATTCCTCTCCTTCCAAACTGTCCAAAAAATACACAACGGAATGGATTTCCAAATATTTTTCCTTTTCTTCCCTACAAATGAGCCCCTCCAGGAGATAAGAGTCTCCTTTACAGTTTCTGGGAGGACCCACTTGATATCTATCAACCCAAAAATAATATCCCAAAGGACTCTAGTCACTATACAGTGTAAAAGAATATGATTTACATTCTCTTCTTCACAGCCACACAAAAACAACAATTTGGTAGTTGCACCCCTCTTATCTGAAGCCTATCTAGAGTGAGCACCTTCTCCCAAGTGGCCTCCCAAGCAAAAAAACAGACTTTAGTTGGCACCCTATCCACCCATATTTTCTTTGCGGGAAACACTGTATCATTAGGTTTATCCAACAGCCTATAAGCATCTTTAACCCTGAAAAAGCCATTTCTTCCTTGCCTCCAGTTAACAGAGTCATCCCCCAGTGAAGGCCTATGACCCCTCAAAGTATGGAGCAAATCACCAACCATGTCCAACTCCCAGTCATTGAAGTCCCTCTCAAAAACAAGATTCCACTCTCCTTGACCTGAATCTTGATCCCACATTTCCTCAATCGTGGCGTCTCTATGCGCAGCAAGGACAAAAAGATGGTTGAAACATTGGGACAACGGAGTATCAGTGCACCATCTATCTTTCCAAAATTTAATTTTGGAACCCTTCCCAACTATAAAAGCCAAATTCTCCCAACACCATTCTGATTCTTTCATAATCTCCTTCCAAACCCCTACTCCAGCCGCCCCATTGACCTTCTTAGACCTCCATCCATGTTCCTCTTGCCCATATTTCGTAGAGATCACTTGTTTCCAAAGGTTATCCTTTTCACAAGCAAACCTCCAAATCCACTTACCCAGCAAGGCTCTATTCAGAGTGGCTATTCTCCTTAACCCTAGCCCACCATTGAGTTTTTCTGATCAGACCACATCCCATTTAACTAGATGAACTTTTCCTCCCAAGTGTCCACCCCCCCATAGGAAATCTCTTTGGGTTTTCTCCACTCTTTTAGCAACGGACTTGGGCATGCGGAAGATAGACATTTGGTAAATTGGCATACTAGCCAAGGTACTTTTTATGAGAGTGATCCTCCCCCCTTTGGAGATGTATTGTCTTTTCCAAAGCGCAAGTCTCCTCCTGACCCTCTCCTCCACTCCGTCCCATATAGAAGAAGCCCTATTGGGGGCCCCTAAAGGGAGCCCCAAATAGTGAGAGGGCAAAGACCCCACCCTGCACCCTAACTCAGCTGCCAACTCAAGAATCTCCTCCACTTCTCCAACTGGGATGATTTCGCTTTTGGCTAGATTAATACGAAGTCCCAAGGCAGCTTCAAACCAAAAGAGAAGCCAGCTTAAATGAGATACTTGCTCTTTACTCGCCTCACAAAACACAATTGTATCATCAGCAAAAAATAGATGAGAGATGTTCAATGAAGATCTTCTACCACCCCGAATATTGCACCCTGTTAGATATCCCCCCTCCACCGCTCTCCTAATAAGAACGTCCAGAATCTCCATTCCCATAACAAAGAGGTACGGGGATAGGGGATCCCCTTGACGAAGCCCTCTAGTGCTAGGGAAAAACCCAGCTGGCACTCCATTAACAAGAATAGAGAATTTAGCAGAAGACACACAGTTCCACATCCATCCCACCCACTTGATCCCAAAGCCCATTTTTTGAAGGACCTTCATTAAGAATTTCCAATTGATACTGTCATACGCTTTTTCTATATCCAATTTACAGATAATGCCCTTTTTCTTTCTCTTCTGCCACGAATCTATCACCTCATTAGCAATTAAGGAAGCATCCAGAATTTGTCTTCCCATAACAAAGGCATTCTGAGCGCCAGATACCACCTTACCAATCACCTTTTTGAGCCTATTAGCTAAGACTTTAGCCAAAAGTTTATAGAGCCCCCCCAATAGGCTAATAGGTCTAAGTCTCCCAGGTCCTCCGCCCCGCTTTTCTTAGGAATCAACACCAAGAAGGTGTTGTTGAGGCTCCTAATAGAGACATTATGCTCATGAAACTCTTTAAACACCTCCATGATCTCCTCTTTTGTAAAGTCCCATACTTTTTGCCAAAAGGCTATAGTAAAACCATCCGGGCCTGGGGCTTTATCCCCATTCATCTCCATCAGTGCCGAATGAATCTCACTCTCTGAAAATGGGACTTCCAGACTCTCTACTTCTTGCTGGCTGATGCAACCCACCTGGATGCTACCAATATCCGCCTGCCAGACCATGTCTTCAGAAAGCACCTGCTGAAACGAGTTCACAACTCCTTCTCTCACCTCTTGCTCCTCTATCAGCCACTCCCCATTAACCTTAATTCTGCCCATAGTGTTGTTTCTTCGGTGTGCACTAGCCATTCTATGGAAGAACCCCGTATTTCTGTCCCCCTCCCTTAACCAAATCTCCCTTGAATGCTGTCTCCAATGGGCTTCCTCCAACAGCACCCATTTCTTAAATGAGTCCTTGGCTTCCTTTTTTAAGTCAGCTTCCTCCACAGTCAAGTTTCTCTCACTTTCCACCCTATCCCAAAGGTCTACTTGCTCTAAGGCTGCAGCTTTATTGGTCTCCAGCCTCCCAAAAACCTCTTTGTTCCAAACTCTCAGATTCTTTTTAATTTCCTTCATTTTAACATTCAATCTGAAGCTAGCGCTGCCCCTGACTTCAATCCCCTGCCACCATGATCTCACCATGTCTTTAAACCTCTCAACCTTCAGCCACATATTTTCAAATCTAAACAGGGTGGGGCCTCTTCTAATTCCACCCCCCTCTAACACGATTGGGAAATGATCAGAAATTGGACGAGACAACCTGATCTGAGAGACTCCATTAAACTGATCTAACCAGCTATGGGAGACTAAAAATCTGTCTAGCCTCGCCCACGCCTGATTATTAAGCCCCCCCATTCCAGGTGAATTCTCCCCCCTGCAGAGGCAAGTCCACCAGCTCTAATTCATCCACAGTCTCTGCAAATCTCCTCATGGCTGAACTGATTCTACTTTGGCTGCTCCTTTCTTGCTGAAACAGAATGACATTGAAGTCCCCACCAAGACACCAAGGATCGTCCCAAAGACCTCTTATCGCCCCAAGTTCCTCCCACATACCTTCCCTTTCCACTTTAGTAAAAGGACCATACAGTCCCGTAAAAACCCAAGTAGCCCCATTTTCAATAGTCTTGAATCTACAAGACAGAGTAAAAAGACCCTCCTCCCAATCCAATATATCCAAGACCCTCTTGTCCCACCAAATCAAAATGCCACCCGCAGCCCCCTCCGCATTAAGGGCTCTCCAATCTAAAAATCTTCCTGTACCCAGGCTTCTCACAATGCCTTCCGACATCTCCTGAATCTTGGTTTCCTGAATACACATTAGGTCCACCCTCTGACTCCTTATATAGTTCTTAATAATTTTCCTCTTAGAGCAGTCATTAGCTCCCCTCACATTCCAACTTATAATCTTCAGCTTCATTGGACAACTATCAGCTGATTCCCCTTGCCCTGAAAATGACCTTTCTGCTTATTCCCCCCCTCATAATTGACGGAGCATTCCAGCCTCTTTAGTTCCCTTTCGAATTTGGTTTTCTCCAAGAGCTCCTTACTGTGAATCTTTTCCCTCCTCTTTCTGATTTTAGTCAGAAAATTCAATATCTCCCTCTCCAACCCCTCCGTAGAGAATCCTAGAAATTGACTAAATTTTGCTAAACTGCAATCCTCCCATAGTTCCTCTTTCTCATTTTCGTTGTCTTGAGGTCCTGATGCATCAGCATTCCCCTCCTTGCCCCTAACCTTGCCTCGGTTTTTATTGGCCTCTCCCAACTTCCAGGATCCCTTCTCTTTTTCGACATTCCCCTCATAGACTGTTAGCCAAGTTGACTTATCCCCCCATAACTCCTCCTCTAATCCCCCTGGATGATCAAAAGACTCCCCCTCTAGAGCCCGATCAAAATTAGAAGAGAGAGAAGAAGAAGTCCCCATAGCCCGATTTCCTTTAGGATGGGAATTCAGGACATACCTCTTGGCTTCTTCTTTAAGCGCACGGTCAGTCAAGGATAAGCCTTCATCCCTCTGTTCCCTTCTGATCTCTACTGGCTCCCAGCACATCAAGGGATCCTCTGGAGTGGATCCTATTTTGGAGATAAAACGGCCCAAAAGGCCAACCTTCTCTTGGGCAGCAATTGTGCCCTCCCTTTCCCATCCTTCCATTTCTGCACAAGAGTGGCAGCCCATCTCAGCAGCCCAGTTAGATGGGCCTGCCTCTGACTCACCAGCCACCTTTGATTTTCCTTTTAATTTTCGGCCCAAAAGCCCATCTGGCTTAACCAGCCCACCATCCTTCTCCTGCTCCTTAAGACTCATATTTGGGCCATATGAGGACGACCCAGCCATTTTGCCATCTGAATAGTCCCAGTTCCTAGGCATCGGGCCATGGACCTGGTTCCCGGGCCCTAAGCCCGGCCCATTCTCCTGCAGAGCCTTCCCATCATCTGGCAGGAGCAGTCCCTCGATTCTCGCTCCTCTCAGATCCTTCCCCACGCTCTTCTCCGCGCGTGAGAAGGTATCATCCCTGTCCTTGGTTCTCCTGCTGCTTTCCGCCACGGAAAAGCTCCTTCTCACCACCGGTCTAACTTCCCACCACAACAACAAAGAGTAAACCTCCTCCTCTACCTGAATTTCTAGCATACTCGGTCTAAAATCGCCTCTTAGTTTGACCAGAATCCTAGCCCATTGAATTTCCCCCATCGTCCTTGTCCGTTCATCAATTTCAACAAATCCCCCGCATTATTCTTCTTCCAGCCAGCTTTTCCATTTGACAGATCATCTCCGCCATGTCCGTCCATCCTTTTCTGTCCCTCCTACCTCTCGGTAAGAAGATGCAGAACCTTCTGCGTTCTAGATCGACAACCCCCAATCTTAAAAAACCACCCGCTCTGTTGGAGCCCCGAGCCAAGGTGAACCCCTTGCCTCTTTCTCTCCACTCCTTTTCCCATTTCCCTTCTTCTTCGTCACGTATACAATGGATTAACCCTTCCTTAAAAAACCCTAAACTTTCCAGCCCTAAGCGAACCCATGTCGAGACCCCCCGCTTCTTCTCCACGATGAGGATCTGACGCCGTCCTTTCCTTTCGTCGAGGGCAAGCTCGAAGGTCTTAGATTCCACCGAGAAGCACCGCCTTCGACTCGCCTCGCCGGACTCCTCATTGTCGCCGTCGCACGCGCCTTCACTCTCCCTCACGCCCCCTCTCTCTCTCACTCCCTCTCTCTCTCTCTCTCTCCCATCGCGGTGTTCTTGTAAAAAATATTCAAAAGCCTGTGAAAGGGTATTAAAAGTGTTAGAATGAGAATGAGTGACTATGGCACACTAAATAATGAAGAATATGGGAAAGTTGTAGGTTGCAGTTCAGGTTGAGATGCATCTGGAACTGTGATTGCTCAAATACCTCAATAGTCTAAATTTATGAACAATCAAGGGACACACATAACCTAGAAAGGGTGAGAATATCCGAAGAAATGCTTTATTTTCTTGTAACAGACAATAAATGACTCCAATACATACTTCAAGGGCACAAAAGGAGAAATAGTATTGTAGAATTAGCGCAAAATGACTAGAAACCTATGGTGTACCAGAAGCATAAACTATGATGGCAATCTCTATGAAAATGTCAAGAAATAGTATTGTAGAATTAGTGCAAAATGACTAGAAACCTATGGTGTACCAGAAGCATAAACTATGATGGCAAGCTCTATGAAAATGTCAAGCAAACATTTTGCTTTCTTAACATTTTCATATATTCTATGCTGTTCAAAGAGCCCAAAATAGGGTGACCCACCATAAAAGTGGCATCCAACATAAAAGATTAATGTTGATCATACGGTTGGTCTGACCTGTTAGACTACTGTTTCAGTGTCAAAAAAAGGAAAAAGAAAAAACAGGAAGTAAACACGAAATAGCCACTAGGATAGCAGCATCAATCAATCACTACCATTTTGACCCAGATGATCCTCCCTCAGCACAATAGAAATGTATGCCTCATGCCCTTGAAATTCTAGATTTTTAAGGCTATAATTACATCTTTTTAATTAAGCTAAGGCAATAATTACATCTACAGTATTAAAACAAGAACAGAATTATTAATGTCGCCTCCATATCAAACCCAGCATCTGTGTGTGTGTGTGTGTGTGTTTGAGACAGAGAGAGAGAGAGAGATCTGAACTCTTACCACATATGAAATCACTGGTAATCCCAACATCAGGAATGATTCTCCGTATTTTTTGTACGAGATCCAAGTAAGCTTCCCGTGTATAACCCCGACGCATTCTTTCAAGTACAGTACTACTCCCAGTTTGCGCAGGCAAGTGGATACTTTTGCAGACATTATATCTATCTCGCATTAAATATAGTAATTCATCTGGGAAATCTTTAGGATGTGGGGATGTGTACCTGAACCGCATTTCAGGGAATTCTGTGGACAGTCGGTCCAATAGATCAGAAAAGCGTAAACCCGTTTCCTTCACTTTGCACTTGCTGGAAAAACCTTCACTAAGTTTCCAATTAGCACCTGGTTCAACTTCTTTGTCAAACCCAGAAGCATCATTATAGCTATTCACATTTTGACCAAGAAGCATCACCTCTTTTACTCCTTCTTTCCAAAGCTCAGCCACCTCTCTGATAATTGATTCCACAGGCCGTGATCGCTCCCTCCCTCTGGTGAAAGGAACAATGCAAAACGAGCACATATTATTGCAGCCCCTCATAATAGAGACAAAAGCAGTAACTGAATTTTTGGAAATTCTAACTGGGCTAATATCAGCATAAGTTTCTTCAAGGGAAAGAAGAGTATTGATCCCTTTTTGACCATAGTCTACTTCCTCTAACAACCGTGGCAAGTCCCTGTAAGCATCAGGGCCACAGACAACATCAACCATCTTATCCGCATCTAGTATCTTATCCTTCAACCTCTCAGCCATGCATCCTAATACAACTACTTTTGGGGGGTGCAGGGAATCCGCCCTTCCAATCGAGACATTGCTCTTCCAATGCCTTTTAAGAAACCAAAAATAGTTAAGCCTCTGCCACACCTTTTGTTCTGCATTGTCTCTTATAGCACAAGTATTAATGAAAATGACCTCAGCACTCTCAGGAACTTCCACAACTTCATTATATCCCGCTTTCTTCATGATAGAAAGGACAATCTCCATATCATTAATATTCATTTGACAACCATATGTCTCATGATAAATACGACCTCTTGGAAGAATTTCGGAAGCTGACACAGGGCTAGACAAGTTAAAAAGAAAAATGTATGAGTTCTAAATTCCATAATAAATATTCTTTTTAATAAGAGACTTTGGATACAAAAGTTTCCAATGGTTACTCACAGATAATGCCATTGAGATATTTATGCATATTTTCCCATGGAATAGATAAAACCCCCAATGTGGTTAGCCTGATAAATCTACAAAGTTCAATACGTGAGATTAACATTTCAAAGTGTCACCAAACATTTGTGCTGCTTAAAACTTAACACCTAACAGGATTTGGAGAATCTTGTGATTGATATATATAAGTAAATTTCAATTGGAGCTATCCAATTCCCCAATGTCAAGTGGGGAATTTCATATAGATGTTCCTAGAAATTAATGCAAACCCAAGAAAGGGCAGTGCTCACTTGCATTTAATCATTTTTTAGAAATAAGGAAATTGAGTTACTTATGGCATGAATAATGTTGGCAGCCACAAGAAAACAGTAATGGTTCCAAAGGGAAAGCTTCACCAACAGTAGGAATAAATGTTTGTCTATTGGGGTGGATTTTCTAAGGGAGGCATTCCAAAAGGACTTTTGGGAGAGAGGGTAACATTGCAAAAATAAAACAAGGGCTGGAATGAAATACATAGGAAGACAGAATCTTCCGAGGTACTGAGAACTGGGTAGTGGTTGTAGATTTTGGAAGGAAAAAAAAATGGTGGGGGCTGACAATTAGTTCTATGAAGATGTTTTGCACAATGGATCCGTACTGAGCCAATGCTATCTGACTACTTCAGTTGAAATAACAACCCAAGGAATAACTCAAATAAAGATTTGTGTGAGGAAGCAAGAAACAAAAGCTAATGCACACTGCAATTCATCTTTAGAACATCTCCAATGCAAAATACTCTTTTTTTTTATATACATTGTTTGTTATAAACATTAGATAAATTGCCACAATAGAAGGGAAGGAACACAGCTAACCCAGGAAAAAAAATCTAGAGTCCACTTAAAGATAGAAAAAAGAGTGAAAAATGCTAAATAGCAATGCCAAACTTATTTTTTAACATGCCAAACTTATTTTTTAACATTGGTAATTACTCTCCAATGCAATAACAATGTCAAATTTTAGCACAGGAATCCATGCAAAATGCTATTTTTTAATCAACCACCATTCTTCAACCAAGTACAAAAATATGGCATCAGATTTGGCAGTAGTAAAAGGAATGCCAAGGATGGAATTGCAAATGGCAATGCCAAATAATGGCAGCTGCCATTGGAGTGCCAACCACAGCATACTTTAGCAGAGCATTGACGACGCCCTTCATGTAGTACCTCTTGCTAGGATTATAGAATCCTGCACCCAGTGGCAAATAGTGAGCACCACAAATGCACATTTGTTCTCTCAATCTTATCCAGTGAATGAGGATAGACCAGCTTATTCTAAGTTTCCCCAACAAGGTCCAGAAGGCCTAAAAAGGCACTCCAAACAATAAATGTTTTTTTTCCAAATTGTGTCATGGGTTCACTACCTATTTTCCTACCCCTCCTTTTTTTTTTTTTTTTTTCTTCACCCAAATCAAAGGACGCATGTTTCAATCTAAAACTCAGTGTTAATAAACACCTTTCTCTGCTAGGCTAGTACTAGGATTTTCTCAACTGGTGCATGGAGCTCCAGGAAGTGAAACAAACCTCGAGAATAAACAGGAGACCGCAGGGGTTCATAGATTGTCCAAAGAAGGTACACTTCCAAACATATTATAATAAACACACAGTTCTGAGTGTTAGACGAAATCAAGCTTTCTAGGGAAAAAGAAGCATCTGCCCGACATCACTTCATACAATTCAGAGTGAAACAATGACATTGACAGTAATGCCACATCCATCTAAGATCAGAAAAACAAATTCCATTGGAATTTCTTTGAGAAGAAAACAGCAGTAACCGATTGCAAATTATTATAACTCAAAAACCCAATATTCTTATATCGGCAAAGATCTTCCCTGTCTCAAACATGAACTAAATCACGAAATTTAAGTCAATTCCAATCACTACGGAATTGATGGAACATCTTAATTCCACTAGTAGAAACCTAAAATTCATGTTTTGTCACATTGTTTTTCAATTATTCAACAAAAAGCATAAATGTGCGTAGAGTAATTAACTCACTCGGGCTGCACTTCGGAACTGGCGACAGCGGCTTGAGCAATGAAGGAGTGGAGGCTGGGAACCTCCGACTTGTTGGAGAGTGGAAGGTGAGAATGGGATTGAGAGAATTTTCTCGAGAAAGTGAGAGAGAAACCGGGCCTGGAAGGGGGAGGAGTACGAAGATTGCAGCGAGAAGAAGAAAGGTGGGGTTTTGGGGAGAGAGATTGAAGACCGAAGCAACATCGCGTAGGAAGTCTGATGCGGATGGCGCAGTGAGGTTGGGAGAGGATGGACGAGAGCGATGAGAGAGGAGACGCCATGAGTGTGCGTACTGCGTTGGATAGGGCGAGCCAAGGGATTCTTCGATTACTCTGTTTCCACAAAACGGATTCTTCGATTACTCTCTTTCCACAAAACGCTGCGTTTTGCATTTGGACCCCTTGTGATACATCCCAGGATGAAAATATCGGTAATCTAAGATATATCGGTATTTCGATTTTACGATAAATATTTTGGAAAAAAAAATATTCATAATAATATTTGTGATATTTGATTATAATATGTCTAATTTTAAAATATATTTAATATTAAAATTATGATTCATTTAATTTAATTGTATTAAATGATGATATATGTATAATTTTTAATACTTAATTAATATATTAATAATATTAAAAACACTATGAAGAAAATTATCGCGATAATTTTTATATTTTTGGTA
The DNA here is from genome assembly GCF_004353265.1 of Vitis riparia. Taxonomy (NCBI): domain Eukaryota; kingdom Viridiplantae; phylum Streptophyta; class Magnoliopsida; order Vitales; family Vitaceae; genus Vitis; species Vitis riparia. Next base: position 19,780,347 of record NC_048434.1, on the reverse strand, counting down.
TTCAAATAAATGAAAAAAAATTATTTAATTATAAAATAATTATAATTCATTTGTTCTTTAAAACATTTTTTTAAAATTATGTTTATATAATGAATTTGACTTTATATATATTTGGTGCACATTGTATAACTTGCCCCAGCGGTTGGCTCGTTGCCAGCCCCCGCAACGGAAATCGTGAGGCATTTTTATTCAAAGTATATATATTGAAGATAAAATAATAAAATGCCAATAAATCATGAGAAATAGGTGAAATTCATGATAAATTGATAAAATATCGTGGAACCGATATTTCTCTAACATAGATCATGTCGAGATGCTCCAATACATGATATTTCGGTGATATATTGCTGAAATATCGCGACATTTTCCTCCTTGGGTACATCTTACGTCCAATAAGTAGTTAATAAATGTTTCCTTCATTGAAAAAGAAAGTACCATGGAATGAAAAATAAGCAATTTGGGGCATGGATGTAAGTCCAATTCTCTCCCATATTAGAATCCAACAAGGAACAACTTAATTTGTCGGTGGGACTAAGATCATTTTATGACTACTCGAATTACGAAGCTTGTTCGTCCAATGTAAAGAAACTTACTAATATGGAATTGCTTCATATATATGTCTTCATCTTAAAGAAATATGGTCTCGTTATAACTAGGGGTCTCCAACGGGCAGGCTGGGCCGGGTCGGCGGGCTTTTTTATTAAAGCCAAAATGAAACCAAGGGAAGGGAGAGGAGGGGATTCGAACCCCTCCCCTCATGCTTAAATCTTGAGGCTTTAACCAACTAAACTACATGTTTTTTATACTTATTAATTGAGTTAGTTATATGTATATAAAAATAAAGTATATTATTTTTTAAAAAAAAATTAAAGGCTCCAACGGTCATATGACCGTTGGAGCTCCATCCCATATTCCCATGTGACCGTTGGAAGTCCAACGGTCACATAGTCATTTTTTTTTTTTTTTTAACCTTCCTATAAATACATCTTCTTCCTTTTCATTTTTTCATCAAATTCTCTCTATTTCTCTCACATTCTACAATATTTCAAATTCTTTTATTTTTCCATCAAATTATACAATATTGTTGGTGGTGCAAAACAAGCATTGGTGGCTCCAAGAGTTCAAATTTGCTAGGAATTTCTGCATCGGTTCTCTAATTGAGTAACATACTTCACCCCTACTACTTTATTTTTTTGTTACATTTTTTTTTTATATTTATTACTTTATTATTTTTGGCATAATATTTTATCAATAATTATAATATGACAAGTGCTTCTTCATCTAGTCCATGTGATGAAATATCATCAAACAAAAAATTTATTTCAAATATATGAAATTTTTTTTATAGAATAGAAATAATTTTAGAAAATAATAAAAAAGAAATAAAAGCAAAATGTAAAATTTGTAATAAATTTCTTACTGGTGGCTCAAATGCAGGCACAAGTCATTTAAAAAGACATCATGAAAATTGTAAAACTAAAAATAATGTAGATATTAGAAATTATATGCAATTAGGTAAAAATGAAAGTGGAAATTTAAAAACATTTTCTTATGATGAATCTAACTGTCGTGAAGAAATGATTGATTATATAATAAGAGCAGAACAACCTTTCAACATGATGAAAACTCATGATTTTGTAGGAACAATTCAACGAGGTATTAATCCTCAATTTAAAGGTTGGTCTGGAAATACAGTTAAAAGAGATATTATGAAAAAATTTTATACACAAAAAGAAATTTAAAATTTTTTTTTTTGCAAATTTTGAAGGAAATATTTGTTTAACATCTTATATTGGACATCTTTAACTCACACTGGTTTTTTATGTATAACTGCTCACTACATTGATAATGAATGGAAATTAAATAAAAGAATAATTTCATTTAAATTAATAAATGCTCCACATAGTGGTAAAAATATAGCATCTTTAATAAATGATGAAATTATAGATTTAGGCATTCGTGATAAAATATTGACAATAACATTAGATAATGCTGCTAATAATGATGCAGCAATACATTGACTAAAATTATATTGGCAAGTAAAAGAAGATCATGCTAAAATATTTCATGTGCGTTGTTGTGCACATATTTTAAATTTAATTGTAAATGATGGATTAAAAAATATTGATAGTACATTGGAAAAAATTAGAGGCATTGCATATAGTATTAATAGTTTTCAAGCAAAACATGAATTATTTTTTCATTGTTGCAAAATGTTAAATATGAAAAGAAAAAATATAAATTTGGATATGGTCATTAGATGGAATTCCACATATAAACTTTTACAAAATATTACAAAATATAGAAAAGTAGTCGAATTATATGAAATACAATTAATTAACAATGATTGTGAAACAGATATTTATGCATTAAATGATTATGATTGGCATATTGCGGATCTTTTTGAAATTTTTGATACTTCAACAAACATTTTTTGTGGTGTATATTATCCAACTTCAAATCGAGTTATTACGCAAATAACTAATATTTTTCTTGTATTTCAAAAATATTTAAGTTTTGAAATATTTAATGATACAATATTTGCAATGATAGAAAATTTTAGAAAATATTGGGGAGAAATACCTTTAATTTTTTATATTGCTTTAATTGTGGACCCTAGATTAAAATTTGAAGCTTTGGATGAATGGTTAACAGTTATTTATTTTAATGACCAAATAAAAATTGAAGAAATTAAAAATGAAATAAATTCATTATTATATAATTTATATAACTATTATAAAGAAAAATATGGTAATGATATTAATACTATTAAATTACCACCTACATCTACAAACTCCTCATCTTTTTATAAAGGAGCTCTAGAAATGTTGAAAAGTCGAAAAAAGACAACAAATAGTTCTCCAAATAATATATCTAATTTAGATAAATATCTTAATACTGATACAATTTCATTTGAAGATCAAGAAGATTTTGATATGTTAATATGGTGGAAATCATATCAACACAAATATCCTATGCTTTCTATAATTGCTCGTGATGTACTAACAATTCCTGTGAGTACAGTTGCATCAGAAGCTGCTTTTAGTGCAGGTGGAAGAGTAGTTAGTAAAAAACGATGCAACTTAGCGCCAGATGTTATTGAAGCAGGGATATGTGTGAAAGATTGGGAAATAGCAGATAAAAGGATGTACGATTCCATTCGAGAAACAAAGATGCTTGCCGATATGGAATCTTTAAAATTATCAAGATCTTCATGGATGCATGATAGTTCGTCATCACTGCCAGAAATAATGACTAAATGTATATTATATTTTTATTTTTATTTTTTGTGGTTGAAAAATACAGATGATTGACAAATAAATAGGTGCCAACCTAGTTGGGATGTATTTATTTTGTAATGATGTAAACTTTTCCCACATTTTCAAATGTAATTATACATTCAATGAATAAAATTTTGAAATGAATATTTTTTTTAATAATTTTTATTTTTGTAGTCTTTTTTAAAGGGGCGGGCCGGGCCGGGCCTAAAATTAGGCCCGCGGCCCGGCCCGCCCAAAAACGGGCTCGGGCCGGGCTTTAGCCTATTGGGCCGGGTCGGGCCTAAAGCGGGCCGTGGGCCGCGGGCTTTTTGGAGACCCTTAGTTATAACTATCTATTCTCCTAGATAAAAAATGGGGAATAAGGGAAACATGGGACATGAATTTATAATCATGTATCTATAAACAAAGAATGACAAAATGAGGATAAGAAAGAATAAAAATTACTACATTTTTTACTCTTACACTTTGGCACCAATGGTGGGAAATGAAATTGAAGCTCTTGATGATGAGAAGTTGAAGGCTTGATTAAGGATGAAGTATTCTCAAGCCTCAATTACCATCTTAATGCCACTCGCTATGGAAATGTCCCTTTAGAAAGACTCACCTCATTCTTTGGAAGGAGATAAATATGTCGAGATTAGGATTATATGGTCTTTTAAAGAGAAGGTGCCCTTAGAGTTGCACATGGATGAATTGAAGTCTCATGTTGACTCCATGTAAGGAAAAAACATTCTTCAACTTTTAGGTAGAATTGTGTATAAATGGACCGATAATTGGTCACTTTACATATTATGGAAGCAAAGTTGCCTTCGGGATTTCTTTTTGTTCCAAATTTGTGATTGAATTAGTGATCCAGTCAATCTTCTTATGCACTTTAGCAAATTCATGGCTTTAAGTCCATGTTATGGATGCAATGATGCACAAAGTCTTCTCAACAAGTTTATAAGGACCAATGTAGGTGTGTTTCCACAGCTTGTTAAATAGTTCAAATGTCATTCCCTGATCTATGTACAATATTTGACTCTTAATACATGTACTTTTCTTAACAAAAGGACATACACTCCATGTTTAATATTAAACTGTTTGAAGGTGAAGACTTGATGGATTAGCACTAGTTCAAGTGTAAGCTTGAAATGACTTTAGGACTTATATCGCATTATTCAAATGGGGATCATTAAAAGTGTTTTCATAAGAAGAAGTTTGCTACTTTGAATGAATCTTTTACCAAAGCCTATAATAGCAAAATTATGGTAATAACTACTTTAGATAGCAAAAAATCACTCTATGAACAAGCAATGTAACAATCTAATAATCATTCACAATTCAAGAAATCCTTTAAAGACAATAATGATGATAGGCAAATTAGGGTCTAAGGTAGAGAATCCCAAATTTGTTTTTACAACTATATAATCCTTATTCACAGATATTCCAAGAATTAGTAAAGCTACAAGATTTTAGGTGACCCCCATAGCCTAAAGGAAAGAACATGGAAACATACCAAAAAGTTAGCTTATGAGATGCCTTCTCTTTCATTGGGAAAGAACATGGAAACATATATTGATGGCATGCTTGGAAAAACAAAGGTGGGAACACATCATGAAGATTTAAAGGCTTCTTTTGATTTGATGATAAAGTATAGAATAGAGCTTAACCCATTTAAATGTGTGTTCGGGTTGAAAGTGGGAAGTTACTAGTTTTGTTGTGAGTCAAAGAGGGATTGAAGCCAATTCAAATCAAGTGCGGCTTTAATAGAAATGGCTTGTAACTTTTTCCCAAACATTTCATGTGTTACCAGCTTATTTTGCCATTACGAAAGAAAAAAAAATGCCCTCGTATCTCATTTGTAGCAAAAAATAATAAATAAATAAATAAAATTAAAATTAGTTATATATATACATATATTTAAATTATTTAATTTTTATATAGAATATAAAATTAAGTAATGAGTTTAAAGAAATATCAAAAAATAATTTATTAACTTTTTTTTTCATTTCCTTCTATATTTTCTTTCTCTTTTCTTACCATCACATTTTCCCAACTTTCTAATAAGCATGCATAACATGTAATTATCTTTTCTCTTTCTTTTTTCATGATATTTTCTAAGTTTCTCTCAAAAATACAAAGAAAGGAAACAAAATGTTAAGAAAAATGTTTTTTTTTTTTTTCATGTTTGGTTTCACCATAAAAAATACAAAAGAAAATAAAATATAATAAATATTTGTAAATATATATATATATATATATATATATATATATATATATATATATATATATATTATTTAATCTTTATATAATAAAACAAATAAGTAAAATAAATTTAAAGAAACATATAAAAATAATTTATTGAGTTTAAAACTATTTTTTATATTATATTATTTTTTCCTTCTATTTTTTCTCACATTTTCCCTCAAAATTTTCAAAAATAAACGTAGACTAAACTTTCTAACAACCACTTATAACTAGTAATTATCTCCATTCCTTTTCTTTATTATTATTATTATTATTATTATTATTATTATTATTATTATTATTATTATTATTTCTTTTTAACTTTTACAACACATGGATCATTTTGATATACAAGTCTTGATATGAGAAATACTAGAACATGTTTATTCTATTCAATTCACCAATGTTGGCCCTAGTTGAGTGCACCAACCCTCAATTCGTTATACTAATAAATAAAAAATTGATTAAAAATGATGAAATACTTTTCAAATAATGAATTTAAAATTTCTCATGTTTTTTTTTAAAAAAATGATAATCATTTTTTTTTTTTTACATAAATGTCTTTTGTCATTTTAAGTATTTACATGTAAATTTACAAAAAAATATTTTTATAAGAAAATAATGAGAGTATTTTTGTCCAAATAAGATAAAAAAAGGGGGAGATTAAATTTCAAAAATTGGATTTTTAAAAACCATTTTAATCAAATAATAGTAAGAATAAACTGAAATTTAATTTCCATAATCTTATGTTACGATTTGAACTAATAATTAAATCTTTAATTCAAAATGCTTAATCACATCAGCTAGAAGCCTAGAACTCCAGTTGGTGTAGAGACGTGAATCGTTAAATAGGCGACGACAGAGCTTATTTATATACATAGGGTTATGCTAGGGTACCGAAAAGCACTTTTCGGTACCATACCCACTTTTTTAGGCTAATAGGGTAGAGACACATGGCATGCAAAATTAAAAAATAAAATAAAATAAACAAAACCACTTCTTCAAGTCACCCAACCAGTTGCCATGGGAATTAATCCCATGCAACACACATTGTTACATCTACTTGTTATCCTTAAAAAGCCCAACCTCATCATGTATAGATCTCAAAAGAGTTGCATCATCACTAACCAAGCCCTTAACAACCAAGGTCTCCACGTTAACTTTTGATTAAGACTCGCACCCTAATATGACTCCTCATACTAAACTAGCTTGGGCAAGCTCAACATCTATAGAAAACTACTTCACTATAGATAATTCATAAAAAACAAACAACTTAACCTTTCAAGTTTGCTCCTTCAAATAGAGGACCGAGACAAGAAACAGGCACTCAAATAATCATCATTTCTTGTTACCCTTCTCCTTAAAAATAACATCCACTCTTCAAACTCTTTATCTAAGAAGAAGCGAAGGTTAAAGGGCAATGAAGTGGACACAAACAGACTATCCCAAAATACTACCCTCCAACCATCCAACCTTAAGGCCTTCCCAAATAAAAAAGTAGTATTGTTCACCCAATATGACTAAACTACCTAATCCCTAAGGAACTAGTCACAAGTCTACTTCCCCTTTTGGAAGCTTATAAAAAGGGTAAAATCCTTATATGATTATAAAGACTAATTAAACTTAATGTCACACAACTTGCCCACAAATATTTTGGAAAACTTTGTAACTTTGATTGAAACCAGCTTACATAAAGAGTGATGCTTGAGAAAAGAAAATGCCAAAGATATTGTTCTATTAGAAATTAGGGAAAATAATAAAATGAAGTACCTCTTCTAATTCAATGTTCATGTGCTGCTAAAGTTACCATATTCATTTAGAAGCATAAATGAGAAAGTTAGAGAAGGCAACTCACAAATGCAGAACCTCTCAAATACATATATGAACACTCTTTTAGAAGCATCAAAGAGAGATAGTTAAAATAGGACAAATCATAACTGGAGTACCTCTGAAATATGCACACACAACAAATTTTCAAAATGGAAGACGATGTAGTCGATGTAAAAGAGTGGGTCACACAATTCAAATGTGTACAGAACCTAGAATTCCTCAAAATGGTCATCAGCGCCAGATGGTATGTCAAATTTAGTAATGAACTACAACAAAGATGAACCTATTTAGCTATACTTACATAAATGACTAACATAATTGTTTTCATGGCATTATGAGTACGTAGCAGGAAAGCAATTTGTCTTCTCAATGTGACATTCAAATGGAAATGATGCCTTCAACAAATTCATCAGTTGACATGTTTGCAACCTTACCTGTATGTACAATTGTCTTGTTATATAAGAATACAAACATTGATAACATCAAATTCAACAATAATTGACAACACTTACTAATTGAAAAATGCAGGGAATGCGAGGGGAGCATTTGTCGAATGACCAATCTGACATATATATAGATTATGGTGAATTTGGCAATGTAAGCTTGGGAATAAAAAAATACTTTTGAGATGAATTTGATCTATGCATTATTTAATGATTTGGTTGAAATAATTGGAATGACATTGGACACCTGAATTTTTATAGTGGAATGTGCATGTGCAGATAGCAGGATTTTAGCAATATGGACAAACTATGACAACACCATGGGAAGGTGGGGATCCAAACAAATATCCAAATGAGAAGGATATGCAACCTTTTTATTATTCGTTAAAGAAGTAAGGCATGTAGGTATTAAATCAGTATATATATTAATGTACGTTGTCACTTTGCATAATATATACTTTTAACTTAAGTATGTGATGGAAAAGCTAAATTCTGATGCGGATGGAATGTTGTGGATCCTACATATAATATTTACTTAGGGAATTTTATGTTTCTCGTAGTGTATAATTGGATTTTCATAATACGGAAGCTACAAAAAAAATTTTAAAAAAATAAAACAATTAAAAGCATTATAAAAACAGGTTGCACATTGATTTGAAAGGCGAGTTACGAAAAGCTTGACATCAATGTTTAATATCTTGTACATAATATCCATTGGACAAATTTGCAAAGAAGCTCCAACCACTTGGGCATATAGTTGTCTTCATCATCATGGCCATCTCCAAGCAAAGCAGAAACGTTAGCTATAGCTATATGCTCAACACATGAGATTTGACTTATTTAATTGGCTTAGGAATTAAGACTCTGGGAAGTAAATGGTGGTCAAAGATCAGGCGTAGCAGACTTACCCAATCCTATCTTTCCTTGAAGTAAGTCTAGAGCGAGAGCAACTTCTACAGCAAATTAAAACTAAACTTGATGACTTGGCAGGGGGTTTTAGGAGGTATTTGTAACCACATGTTTATCATATCGATAAAGCGGGTTTCATATCATTTTCCGGAAAGCCAATCATACTATTTCGCCTTAGCTAAGCTAATGATGAAACAAGATGTGGATTTGTCTTCAGATGATGATGATGTCCATTCCTAGCTCGATGCGCTTTTCAAAAGGGAACTCCCTAGATTCAGAAAGAATTTCTTTCGTAATTAAGCAACATCCTTTAAGTGAGTAGGGGTGCGCCGGACAACCAACGAAAAAATAGGAACTTCACCCCAGGCAGCGTTAGTGAGTCGTGTAATAGGTGACCATTTCGTGTGGTTCGGGGGCACTAGAGTCAGCCATCGGCGCCCGACTGCGTCTTGGCCCCTATCCCATTTTTGGCCAATTCCCTTTCGTACTTTTAAAAAATGAGATAAAGTGTTCTTTTTCATCCCGGTCAATTACTTCTTTTGGTAGTTATCTGGGGAGTTCGATTACATTTATTGGCATATATTGGGAATTGTTTGCCATCCATTGAAAGTTCCCTGCCAACTAGTTGGCTTCCTTTACTTCTTACTTCTATAGAGGCGAGTTCAAGTGAGAAGGTGAACAAGCAATAGATTATATCTGTCTCATCCTAAGCCTATCTAGTTGGATAAGGTAAGTAAGCTCATACCCTAGAGTTGCAACAAGGGACAATCCATGCATTTTATGAAAACCTGTTACAAATCCAGTGGAAGTTTGAGTTGCTCTCGGGATGTCATGCCATACCAAAAATGGGAGATCCTGTGCCTGTACTTGCCCTATCCTAAGAGGATTGTCAGATACATTGCTTAGGCTTTTAGTTATTTTTTATAAAAACCCATTTCCTTTAGTTTAGAGTAGTTCCATTAATAGTTACATTTTTAGGTCTTTATTTTTTCAGGCATTCAGTAAGGAATATGAATATTAAAGGACTAGAGCTGGGGTAATAATAATCATCCTCTTTTATTTGGAAAGCAAGAGCAAATTCAATATTATTGTTATGTAAGCCATTGATTTAGTACCTTATTTTATAGTCCTTTTTAAGCCTTTCCATCTTTCCATTAGTCCCATAAGCAAATAGGGATGGGGATTTTCTTTCCTTTACATGGGAGGGCGGCTAGTCCTAAGTCAAATGCTACTTTGATTTCGAAGGAGAAGCTATGACAAAGAGGATTTCTAGCCACACTACTAGGCGCTTAGAAAAGAAAACCAATGTTGAGCCTCACTCTATTCCTTCGCCTTGATACATCGAATTAGTTGTGCATCGGTCACTCATTCCAGTTGTCAACTCGTACAGGTTTCTAGCATATCGCATATCAAACATGGAAGAATCAAACATCTCCATAAGCGCTTCAAAGCCCGATGCAATTCTTAGTCATTCGCTCTTCCCTCTTTCTTTGGTATTAACAGCACAGTGAAGCCAAACGTGGAGCTTGTTCCCTGTCGTGATCCCACTCATCATTAAAAGAGGGGCCCTCTCAATCATCTCAATCATATCGCAATTTGACATCACTTTTATTGATCCCACCAAGGCTTTGATCCGCTTGCTATATTGAAATCGAAGATCTTGAATCCAGGCATGAAGCCATAGCTTCTTCAACGGGTAAGGAAGTCGAACTCTCTTTCCCCTATTTACGATCCGATCTTTCCGATGTTTGTGAAAGGTCAACCTCTCAGATTACAACATATGTAATGAAAGCTTAACCTGTCGACCAGGCTTCTTATCTCAACCGGTAGACACTGCCAATGTGTTGATGCAACACCCAAATGGGCAGTGGTTACCGATTGCAAAAATAATGGAACCGGTTAATTCGATGGTCGACCGGAATGGTACTCTGCCTCAACCAGTTGAAAAAAAGTTCCTCTACTGGTTGTCTTCATTCCTCAACCGGTTGACATTGGTTAAAAAATGTAAGGATGGAAGATGTTGCAAACCCCATCCTTATCGATCAATTCTACTATGAGTCATCAAATTAATGTAACAACCAGGTACTAAATATCCACTATGCAACAAGTGAACATCCATATACAATTCTAAATCTCACATAAACCATAACCAAGAAAAATGGATAAAACAAACAGTCTTAGTCATCCATTCTGTACCATGAAAATTCTAAACTGTAGTTCCGCTTCTATATTTTTTAGACATCAGCTATGCAAATTAGCCAGATCATGTACCGCAACATTAGTGGGACTACAAAAAGGGCCAAGGCCTTGAAATTTGCATGCAGTCACACATTCCCATGCAACAACATAGTGGCGAGCAAAGAAGGATGGCACAGTTGAGACCTACTAAAACTCTGCCACAGGCTTTAGATATGGGACAATACACCCTGTAGCAAATTGCTTGAGTTCCTCTGACAAGGAATGCATTATCAACAACATTGAAAATGAAGAGCTTGTAGAAACCATCCCAGATTACCTTGTTTACACTGAGCTCTGAGTCTTTGACTAGGCTCCTTACGGTTATAGTCATCTAAAATCTGTGTAATAACATTTTAAATTGGGGATATGGACTCTAGGTTGTACCATCAGAGGTTCATTAGATGAGGTTTTGGGTGCCCAAGTCAAATTTTAAGGGAGGTTACATAAGTCATATACGATAGTGAGAAGATAGAAACAAAATAAGTGTGATGCATTCATAACTCTAATGAGAATGATAATTATCTGATCTTATCCATTCCACTGCTCTATGGACAGGCAGAAATCCCAAAATCTCATAATATTTCCTTTTTATGTACAGAAATCCATTATTGCATTAGCTAATGGGCTGTCTTTCAAAAGCTAGCTATCATTTAAATTAAAGATAGTGCAGCAACTTCCTCACTAATTACTTACTAATGGGCCCTCCAATCCAGCCACAGATAGCCTATTAATATCAAACAAAACTGATTATGTTCTCTCTGTGGCCAGCCAGTGGAATTGTTCAACTATTCTCTTTTAACAGAAACAGGAACATTTTCTTGGTGGGCAATCAAATCTTCAATGCTTGAAGTTAGAATACAACATATAAGTTGTCCCTTCCATTAGATTTTTAGACACACTTTTGATTCTCCCATACAAAATCACTCTCAATAATTCCTTGATTATCTGAAGAAAAAAAAAAAAAAGTGCAATTAACTATTCATGAATGAAAAAAAAACTTCATTAGGTTGTGGCGTCTTCACTTCAGATGGGATTGGCGTGGAAGGATTAAGCAAGACAAAAAACAAAAAATTCCAAATGGGAATGCCATAGGCCAGCACGAAATTTAACATCAATCTGTTTTCTATGTTAAGAAAATTTTGATCATCCTTTACTTATTAAGGACTGTCTTTCATAATAGGGGTTTCTCAGCATGTGGTAAGTGTACGAAAATGATTTAGAGGATCAGTCTTTGTCGTTTTATTTGGATGGACTCAACATTATATAAACAAAGGCAACCTATCGTAGGGACAGAACAAATAATGGACATTATACCATTTTAAGGGCAGCAACCTCCACTTAGAGCCATAGGGTGGCATTGTCTTGTGGTTCCATGAGGATCATTTTTCAGTGGTTGTGATGCCCTTTGGCTACCAAACAAAACTGTAACTTAAAATAATATTTAATTAAATTAAAAGAAACTAACTAATGTTAAACATTAATGTCCAAGCTTACATGTCATATTAATTTATGAACAATTTTTTCTTGGATGAATTCCAACAAGTATAGTATCCTGGGTTAGGAACTTTTTCCAATGTAAGATTTCATAATCTTCTCTCCAATTGTGTCTCACAAGATTATAGGGTTAAACCCATAAACACCTTGATGGATTAGACAAAGTCTCGTACTAAGATGCGAAATCAAATTTGATATTATTTATAACCTTTCAATCTCTTTTGTGCGAACATTGTCCACTTTGAGTTCAATGAATCCTCACAACCTGAAAATGTGTCTATCCTATTGAAGAGAAATTCTCCGTATTTATAATGTTGATTTATAAATATGAAGAAATTGTTTTAAATTTTGTTTTACGAGTCAATGGGACCATGAAAAAGGAAAAGAAAAAAGAAAAAGTTAGTAGATGTTGACTAAAATGGATAAAAAAAAACACACACACACACTCACAAATATAAAAAATTCCTCAACCGGTTAAGAAAATTCTTCAACCGGTTGACAAAATTCCTTAACCGGTTAAGCAAATTCCTCAACCGGTTGCCACTGGTTAAAAAAAATCCTCAACCGGTTGAGAAAATTCCTCAACCGATTGCCACTAGTTAAAAAATTCCTCAACCGGTTCCCTTCATTCCTCAACCGATTGCCACTAGTTAAAAAATTCCTCAACCGGTTGAGAAACTTCCTCTATCGGTTGACTTCATTCCTCAACCGGTTGTCATTGGTTAAAAAATTCCTCACCCGATTGTTACAATTCCTCAACCGGTCTCTACTACCTTCACAAGTCATACCTATAATTCACACCGACTAAAAATATTAGTCGCATAACCTATAGTCCTACAGGTACTAACTATATAATTTTTAGCATAGATAAATATATAAATATATTTGAAAAGCAGCCCCAACTATATAGGGACAAAAAAAAAAATCTAATTATCTAAAAGATCGTAGAAAACCAAATATGTCGAACATGAATGATGCCTATATATTACAATTTCAATTTGCCGACAATATTGATAGAAGAGTATAGCAAATCAAAATAAAACGGACTTAATGATGAACAATGTATGGTCATCCAAGGTAACAACTTCCCAATAAACATGACGATATGTGGAGATGGAAATTATAAATATTAGAAAAACAACAAATATCATAATAATAATTTTTCCATTGCTCGTGTCGACGTCTTTGTACAAACAATAGCGACGATGGTTTGTTTTTCTCTATTACCTTCGTGTAAAACTAAATCACTTGCTATTTCCCGACGTAGTTTAACAGAATTACATAAGTCGGAGACCGTCATGGAATCACCATTTTTGAATGTCTGCATATGTTTAATGACATGCACTCCACAGTCCCACCTAAGAAAAATAAAATAAAATAAAAACAACTTATTGAATGGTTGTATAATTATATCTCAGATAAACAATAGTAATGTGAGTTATGTATTCATACTAACCCATTCTCTTGGGTCGGAATCGAAGGAGCCCAATTAATGGAGAATTGGAAGACATTTTTCCCTATGTCATACAGTTTGAAGAACATTTGAAAAAATTCAACCTAATTTATTATGAAAGTGTTAATAAATATGGAAGAGAAAAAAAAATAAAAATAAAAGGAAAATATAAACATGAAAGCATACCACTGTTTTGACACTCTGAAACCGGAACTCGTCTCGATTCTTCGATCGTAATGAATCCAAAATTTGGATATGAGAGTTTTTGAAGTTAATGATGCACAGATACCAATGACTGGGGCATTCGTCATGCATTGGAATAAATAGCTGTAAAGTTAGAAAAACAATATATATGAGTTGGGGCACAAAAAATCTACTATATTATAGGTGAAAACAATATCTATTCTAAATTTCATATATGCAATTAAACATTAGAAATAATTACTAACCTTCTCACAATCATCCAATTCGCTAATGTACTTACTCACGATGAATGTTTTTCTATCAAAAAAAGGATGAGGAGTCCTGCACAAAATCATTTGCTAATAATAAAACATAATACAAACATTAGTATATTGTACTTAATACATAAGTAAACAAGAAGAGAAATATGAGCTTACTGAAAATGTCGTGGGAAGATAGCATCTTATACTTGTAATGCCTATAAATTGCCTCTGAAAATAATTTAGCTTTGACGCTTTTATATTTATTACCTGTTGTTAAACAATAACTTCAATAAATTAATTTAATTAATTTAGCACGCAATTGAAATAAATGAAGTAGGTACTTACAACATCCATCAAATTTTGCCTAGGGTGTAAGCACTCAAAATCTCCACGAACTCCATGTTCATGATCAAAGTCAACAAGAAGCTCACTAAAATAACAATATGTTAAAACATTCTTGACTAAATTGAAAGCATATGAAGGCTAAAATTGTAACAACACATCTATTAATGTTTTAGACACTACAAACCTTTTTGACAATGATTTATTGAAAACATAATCAGCAACAAGAGATTGAAGTACATTGAATGATTGACCATCCACCACGTCTTCACAAATGGACGTGGGAATTGACTAAATCGAAAACATGACATAATTATTACCTATATATGTTGAATATCCAAAATAAGAACATGATATTAAACTATTTGTATTAAACCTCTGATGCTTGACGTTTTCCCATCTTCCTTAAATTGTGTACAAACGGGGAGACCTTGAATTTACTTGGTTTCCACTCCCTTGATGTACGTGTTTTCATGACATGATCGGGATAACCACATAGTGCTCGTAATGGTTCCTAATATGGAAAATACCATTAATATACATCTATTTACTATGTAATGGTTAAGTAGTTGTAAAGAAAATATTTTTTTCTTTTCTATGATACATACTTTTCCATAATCTCTTCTACTCCTTTTGATTGGAAGTGATAAAATATCTACATTTTCGTCCGAAATGATATGCACTTCAATTGATGTAGCACATGCATCTTCATTCTTTCCATTCAAGTCCTCATTGGAGAACTTCTTAATTGACAAAGTGCGAACATAATGTTCATTTCCTTTCTTATTGTCCTTATCTTCCAAACTTCTCTCACATGAGAGAATGTCATTCTTCATTCCATCATCGTGCATTCTCAAAGGTTTTCCGCTTGATCCAACGAAGAGACCTTTCAATGTAGTATATTTCTCCTCAAATTCAGTCAAAACTTTTTCACACCTACTACTTGCACCATGACACAAATCAATTAGATGTATCTTTAATTGTTCAAAGGTTTTATCCATCTCCATTAAGCTCTCACCGTGTTCCTAGTGATATATAGGAACTTCATTAATAACATAATAATACAAGGGTTCACTACTAATATTGATACTCACGATGAATATTGTAAAACGTACTCATTTAATAACATCTTTATTTGGATTGATTTCAAATTTCTGCTCCTCTTCATTCTCCCTCTCCATTGTCATCGCATTTCTATCAACACAATCCCTTATCTCATTTTGTATCACCCATATTTTGACCTACAATATATTCATCAAAATATAACACATCAAATTAAAAATCACTAAAAACTTAAACCAATATTAAAAGACTTTTGAAACTATGACTTACATTGTCATTTGCATATCCACCGATTTTTTTCAATCTTCGTTTCATGTCCAGTACTTCATCATCTCCCCAAGCAGTAATCCGAGGACAAGGTCAAGTATATAATGGTAGAAATTTCTCTTCGAACGATATATGCTCGTGGTAGAATAACTGCGATTATATTTGACATAGATATATAGTTAGTTAAAAAAATTTATTATAAACAAATTCGAAATTCACTATGATGTCGATTAATTACAAAGACATTACCATAAAAAACAATAAGCAACCGCAAACCCCACTTTGTTGTTTCATCTTAAACTCTTCAATCTCATGCACAAGATAAGACAACACAAATTCAGCCAAATTCATCTTCTTTATTGAATCGATGTCTTCTACAAGATGTAAGAAAGATTGTTTCACAAAAAGCTTCATTATTGGGCACAATAATGCACCCAACACAAATAATACAAAACAAACTTTGAAATCGTTTCCACCTTCTTTATCCTCCCTAATTTGATTTTCTAACATCACTAATGGCAATCACCCATTTTTATCACAATATTTTTTACATAAATCATTGGTATGGCTAACATTTTTGTTCATGCCAATCTTCAACCCTCTTACCCTCAATCCCATAATAAATTCAACATTAACGGAGGATAATTTGATACAAGTATTATACAACTCTAACATATAAGTGTGAACGGGTTGAAACTATTTATCGACAAAAAACATAACCCATGATCAATTTTCCTACATCGAAGTTACAAGAGGCTACCAAAACCTATTTCTTCTATGGGTGCTCTTTGCTTTGGTTCTAATTCTTCAATAATTTTAATCACTCGCTCGGGTGAGCATCGAGTCTGAAGATATAACTGAAAAAATACACAAACATCAAACATGTTTAAATTAATATAATTTCCAACAAATACATAAGTAATGAAATTAAATATTCATTACAAAAAAATTACCTTTAGAACCACACCCTTTTGAAGTGAATATTGTTTTGAACTTTCTTTGGACTTTGCCATGAAATCTTCTTTTACCACTTTTGAAAGTTCATTCCACTTCTTGCCCAATTTTTTCCTCAACTACATTAATTGGTCACATACTTTAAATTCTAATTTTAAAATATAATTATATTAGACAGAACAACATTACTCCTTACATCATCATTTATCTTAACTCTTTATCATTCTCTTTGATCATGGCCAATTGATTGTTACTACAAAACAATTTCAAACAAATTCAACTATAACAACCACAAAAAAATACATTAAAAAACATATTATTTTACATATTTCTATTTTTCCTTACTAGTAATGTATCCAAGCTCCAATAGGCCTCTTTAGATTTCAAACAACTTCAACAACATTGCGTTCGCTCCTATAAATTAAATCAAATCATTTAAGTCAAATTTTATAATATGATTTCAAATATAATAAATCAAACATACTTTCACCACCACTACAAAATCCTCCCTAAATCTATGTACATTTTAAATGGTCACAAAATTAGCATATCAATTATTTTCAATCTCCAATTATGGATCTAACCACATTATTTTTCATTAATGTCATCAATCCATAAATCTCACAAAAAAAACATGAAATATAATGGCTACAATATTGTAAAACACATTATCAATACTCACATTTTTTTTCCTTGATATAGAACTCGATAAATAATTACAACACAACCGCTTTTCGATTAACAAAAAATTGTGTCCTTTTTAGCTTTCTTTCTCTTAGTACTACACATCTTCTTCTTCTTCTTCCAACTATGTCTTCAATTCGGGTCTTCAAACCACGAAATTCAAAAGCCGAAAACACCCCTTAAACAAAATATAAAATATGAAGAAAATACAAGGGTTATGGACAAGAGGGAGGGGGAGGGGGGGGGGGGGACGGAAATATCGTACTCTTTACTTCAAAACCCGAAAAAACCCCAAATATGAAAACTAAATATGGACATAAACAGAGAGGATACGAAAAAAGACAGAACTTGAAAAGATGCCACCCGAAACGGCTACAATATCTCACCCGAAAACACCCAATAACACGAAAACATCCAACAATACACGAAGATAATTGAAAGCACTTGAAAATAACAGTCGATGGAGATGAGCAGAAAACACAATTACTTGGAGAAGAGCCGAGTATGGAGAAGAGAGGAAAATATCGGGAAACTCGGTAAGAAAGAGAGAAAACAGAAACTCGATTGAAGATTAATGGTGAGAGGGGTCTCTATTTCCTTCTTCAGTGCTTTCTTTCCCTCATTTCTTCATTGTCTCGCATTTGGCTCTTAGGTTTCTTCCTAGGATAGGATTTTTTTTTTTTTTTTATCTTCTGATTTCTCTATTTTGAAACCACGGTCGATGATTCTTTGAGGTTTTTGGATATGGGCTATTTGTTTCGGATATGGGTTTCAGAGACAAAGTTATGGTAATGTTGGGTTTCTGTTGTAATTGCCTTTTGTATTTGGCGTATGGTTCATTTGCCTCTAGAGTAGACTCTGGTTTTTAGGTTGGTTTTGAGTTTATTCCGGAGTTTTTTGAGGTGGGTTTTGGAAGAAGATGAGATTGTGAGCGAAGATTGAGAGAGGTTTGTGGTTGTGGAGGCGGGCTGGTGATGAATTTGGCACTGGACACTCCTTGAATGAAGAGAGGAAAAGAGAGGAAAATATCGGGAAACTGGGTAAAAAATGGAAAAAACAGAAACTTGACTGAAGATTAATGGTGAGGGGGGTCTCTATCTCCTTCTTCAGTGCTTTCTTTTCCCCATTTCTTCATTGTCTCGCATTTGGCTCTTAGGTTTCTTCCGAAAATCGGATTTTTTTTTTTTTTTATCTTCTGATTTCTCTCTTTTGAAACCATGGCCGGTGATTCTCTGAGGTTTTTGGATATGGGCTGTTTGTTTCGGATATTGGTTTCGGAGACAAAGTTATGGTAATGTTGGGTTTCTTATGTAATCGCTCTTTGTATTCAACGTATGGTTCCTTTACCTCTAGAGTAGACTTTGGTTTTTAGGTTGGTTTTAAGTTTATTCCGGAGTTGTTTGAGGTGGGTTTTGGAAGATGATGAGATTGTCAGCGAAGATTGAGAGAGGGTTGTGATTGTGGAGGCGGGCCATTGATGAATTTGGCACTGGACACTCCTTGAATGAAGAGATGAAAAGAGAGGAAAATATCGGGAAACTCAGTAAAAAATGGAGAAAACAGGAAACCCGACTGAAGATTAATGGTGAGAGAGGTCTCTATCTCCTTCTTCAGTGCTTTCTTTCCCCCATTTCTTCATTGTCTCGCATTTGGCTCTTAGGTTTCTTCCGAAAATAGGATTTTTTTTTTTTTTTTTATCTTCTGATTTCTCTCTTTTGAAACCATGGTCGGTGATTCTCTGAGGTTTTTGGATATGGGCTGTTTGTTTCGGATATGGGTTTCGGAGACAAAGTTATGGTAATGTTGGGTTTCTTATGTAATCGTTCTTTGTATTCGGCGTATGGTTTGTAACGCCCAAGCATTTTCTTCTAAGGGTAATTTAGGAAATTTGTATTAATAATTAAATTAGTTAATTAATTAATTTAATAAAGTGGAAGAGGGGTAAAAGTGTAATTTTACGAATAAATACCCTAGGTATAAATTAGAAATTCTATTTCTTCTTGTTCTTTTCTTAATAGAGTTTCTGTTCGCAGAATTTCAGAGAACGTAGGTTGGAGTCAGATTTCAGGGTTGAAGAACAGATCTCTATAGGTAAGATTCTAACCCCTAGTTTAATATTTTAGATTCATTGATTAATTTCAAACACATTAGATATATTTTTTTGGAAAACCCCAAATCTAGATTAGGGTTAGATTATTTTTTTTTTTAAATTCGTTTTAATATCAAATAGTGAAAATTTAAGATTTTGATTTATTATTGGAATTGGGAAGATCTTAAGTTTTTTTTTTATTAAAAAAAAAAAAAGATTCCTATGAAGATTTCGATTTAGATTAGGGTTAGTTTATTATTTTTTTTTTTATTTCGTTTTAATATCAAAATAGTGAAAATTTAATATTTTGATTTATTGTTGGAAATTGGAAATTCTTAGGCTTTTAGGGAAAAAAAAAATTGGAAGAGGCATGTGCACACTGTGGAATTGGAGAATGGCTTAAGAATTAAAAAAAAAAAAAAAAAAAGAGGACGCGTGTGCACACTGGAATTGGAGAACGAAATATATATATATATATGTATACATATTATTATATTGACAATAATGGATAAAGTTTATGTTTGAAAAAAAAAAAAAAACTACTAGAGAATAGAAGTTTTAAATAAAAGAAAGTAAAGTTTTTGGTATTATAATTATACTAATGATGAGTATAAGCTAATAATAGAATAAAATTTAATTAGTAAAATAAATAGTAAATAGTTAAGTTATGAGGCGTTCTTTGACTTAAATTAGAAAAAAAAATTTAATTAAATAAGGAATAGGGTAATTAAATTATTACTTTGTTAATAAGAAATATTAATCTTAATATATAGAAATTTTAGGATTATCAGATTTATATTTTGAGGTAAATAGTAATAGTTGTCTTTTTATTGTGTTAGGTGAGGAGTAGACTTTTCAGGGTTATTTTTCCTTCAAAGTCTTTGCATATTTTGAGGTAAGGGAAGTTAATGCAATATTTATAAAATTAAATTATTTTATATGTTATTTTGAATTGTGGAAAAGAAAATGATATTTTGTTACCATGCATGGATCAAACTGTTTTGCATTAAATATTATGTTGGAATATTTTGTTTTATTTATGACACAAAATATGAAGATATTATGTTGTGTAAATTTGAATACTTGAACAAAAACATCACTCTGGTTTATTTGGCCCTTGTCAATGGGATATAATAGTTGACTATTCGGCCCTGTCAACGGGATATAATAGTTGACCTTTACATTTCATGGTGGGAATGTAATTGATTTGAACCCGGCCTCTAGGGGTTTGGTTAGAGGTTACTAGTACTAATAGTGTTTGGTTCCTTCCACCAGGAACAATTTGAGGCTAGCCACCCATTTGAAAAGTCCCACCTAACTGGGCATTTGATATTTAATAATCAGAGTAATGAAAATTGAATGGATTTGATTGAATCTTATATGAAAGTGTTTGAATTTGATATGAAAATGGTTGGTTGAATTTTGAATATATTAGTATCTTTGAAACTCTGATATTTGATGAGAAAAAAAATATATATCTCCTATTTGAAATGAAAATATTTGATCCATGAACTGCATTAATATTCCTTATTGGGTTGTGAGCTCATTCCAATTGTTGAAAATTTTTCAGGTACTCTTAGTTCGGGTGAGGAGTGATGGCTAGGCTGAGGAATAATCATCATTAGAATTTGACTTAGGATTTTATATTAGATTTTGTTTAACTGTTAGTTGTGTTATTTGGATCTTTTGGTATTTGGAAGTTATTTGGATATTGATCCTTCAAATTTTATGTTAGATCAAAGTTGAGTTTTGGAGATTTTGAAATTTGTTCTAGTACTTGAATTGTTTAAGTTTGCAAATATTTGGACAATGGATTTTGGATAGTGGATGTTTTAGTTTTGAAATTGAATTTTGAGGATTTTAGATTGGTTCCGCTACTCTGAACAGGTACTTGGTAATTGGTAACTTCCGATTACAAGATAAGTGTTTGGGTCAGGTTACACTGTAAGTCTTCGGATTTGAAGTGTGAAATGACCATCACGCCCTTGGAGTGGGTCTTAGGGCGTGACAGAATGGTATCAGAGCACTAGGTTTTGATTTTGATGGGAATTTGAATTGGTTTAGATTGAGGATAGATGAGTGATGCATTTGTTTAAGTTTTAGTTTCATTTAGTATAAATTCCAATTCTTTCTTTATTTGGAAATTTTCTAATTGGTTCTTTAGTGACTAATTTAGTTATGTTTTATTATTTTAGGACATCATGCCACCAAGAAGAGCAGCTTCTTCACAAAACAGTCAGGCTAATGATGATGTACCTCCAGTTGAGGGTTTGCCTCCTATGAGTGTAGGAGGGATATATAGGTATCTTGGGACACTAGCTGGTTTAGTTGAACGCCAAGCTCGAGCTGATGGGACTAATGTTCAGGGACAGTCTTCATCTTCTAGAGGTAGCTCTTTTGATGACTTCAAGAAATTGAGTCCTCCTTACTTTTCTGGTGCTACAGATCCCACAGAGGCAGAGGCTTGGATCCGTAAAATGGAGAAATTCTTTGGTGTAATAGATTGCTCTGAGGAGCAAAAAGCCTCTTATGCAGCTTTTATGTTAGATAAAGAGGCAAATCATTGGTGGTGTATGACTAGGAGACTTTTGGAGGATCAGGGACCCATAACATGGAGACAATTTAGGGAGGCTTTCTACAAAAAGTATTTCCCTGACAGTGTTAGGCGGCAGAAGGTGGGAGAGTTTATTCGTTTGGAACAAGGGGGATATGACTGTGGCTCAGTATGAGGCCAAATTTACAGAGTTATCACGTTTTTCCCCACAGTTGATTGCTACAGAGGAGGAAAAGGCATTAAAGTTTCAGGATGGATTGAAGCCTTATTTGAAGAAGAAGATATCTATTTTGAAGCTTGGTGTCTATTCAAGGTTGTTGACAGAGCCCTTATAGCAGAGAAAGATAATGAGGAGCTTCATCAATATAGGGAACAACAAAGGAAGTGAAATAGGAGTGATGGTGCTCATGGTAATCAAGCACAACGAAGGTCTACATCAGGAAGAAATCAGAATAAAGGGAAGACAGCGCAGAATTTAGATGGGGCTTGTTCTACTTGTGGTAAGAAGCATGGGGGTAGGCCATGCTATAGAGAGACTGGAGCTTGCTTTGGTTGTAGGAAACAAGGACATTTAATCAGAGATTGTCTAGAGAATAGGAAGTTCATCACTGGGAAGCCTAAAGAGGAAAATAAGGAGGATAAACAGAAACCCAAAGCCCAAGGACGGGTGTTTGCTATGACTCATCGAGATGCTCAGGCCACTTCTGATGTGGTGACAGGTACTCTCCGAATCCACACCTTATTTGCTAGAGTCTTGATTGATCCTGGATCAACACACTCTTTTGTTTCAGTATCTTTTGCTGGTTTGTTGGGTTTGCCTGTTGCTAGCATAGACTTTGATTTGATTGTTGCTACTCCTGTGGGAGATTCTGTTGTGGCCAGTAGAATGCTTAGAAATTGTATTGTGATGATTGGTTATAGGGAAATGCCAGTTGACTTAGTACTCCTTGACCTTCAGGATTTTGATGTTATTTTGGGGATGGATTGGTTAGCTTCCTACCATGCCTCTGTTGACTGTTTTGAGAAAAGGGTGACGTTTAGTATTCCTGGTCAGCCTAAGTTTAGCTTTGAAGGGAAGCATGTGGACAGACCACTGCGTATGATCTCAGCCTTGCGAGCTAGTAGCTTGCTCAAGAAGGGTTGCCAAGGATTTTTGGCTAGTGTGATGAGTAATGAAAGTGATTTGAAGTTGGAAGACATACCCATAGTAAGGGAGTATCCTGATGTCTTTCTAGAGGATTTGTCTAGCTTGCCACCAGAGTGAGAGGTGGAGTTCACCATCAATCTGGTACCAGGAACAGGTCCTATGTCTAAGGCCCCATACAGGATGGCACCTGTGGGCTTAAGGAGTTGAAAGTTCAGCTTCAGGAGTTATTAGACAAGGGTTTTATCAGGCCTAGTGTTTCACCTTGGGGAGCTCCTGTTCTATTTGTGAAAAAGAAAGATGGCTCAATGAGACTTTGCATTGACTATAGGGAGTTGAATAAGGTGACAGTGAGGAACAAGTATCCCCTTCCTCGGATTGATGATTTGTTTGATCAGCTATAAGGTGCTTGTGTGTTCTCTAAGATTGATCTTCGGTCTGGTTATCATCAGTTAAGGGTTAGAAGTGAAGATGTACCCAAGACTGCTTTTCGAACTAGATACGGGCATTATGAGTTTTTGATTATGCCTTTTGGTTTGACTAATGCACCTGTTGCTTTTATGGACTTAAGGAATAGGGTATTCAAGCCCTATCTAGATCAGTTTGTGGTGGTTTTTATAGATGACATCTTGGTATACTCAAGAAGTAGAGAGGAGCATGAGGGTCATTTGAGTATTGTATTAATGACCCTTAGAGATAAGCAGTTGTATGCTAAGCTGAAGAAGTGTGAGTTTTGGTTAGACCTAATTTCTTTCCTTAGGCATGTGGTAAGCAATGATGACATCTCAGTTGACCCTAGAAAGGTAGATGTTGTAGCTAATTGGAGAAGACCTAGTACTGTGACTGAGATTCGAAGTTTCTTGGGACTTGCTGGTTACTATAGGCGGTTTATAGAAGGGTTCTCTAAGATTACCCTACCTTTAACTAAGTTGACACAGAAGGGAGTTAAGTTTGAGTGGTCTGATGATTGTGAATGTAGCTTCCAAGAGTTGAAGAATAGATTAGTGTCAGCTCCTATTTTGACTATCCCTTCAAGTTCAAGAGGATTTGTGGTGTATAGTGACGCCTCTAATCAGGGTTTGGGTTGTGTTCTTATGCAGCATGGGAGAGTTGTAGCTTATGCTTCTAGACAGTTAAAGCCTTATGAAAGGAACTACCATACTCATGATTTGGAGTTTGCTGCTGTGGTTTTTGCACTTAAGATTTGGAGACATTTTCTTTTTGGTGAAACTTGTGAGATATTCACAGATCATAAGAGTTTGAAGTATCTATTTTCCCAAAAGGAGTTGAACATGAGACAGAGAAGATGGATAGAACTACTTAAGGACTATGATTGTATTATTCAGTATCATCCTGGGAAGGCGAATGTTGTAACTGATGCCTTAAGTAGGAAGTCAGTTGGTTCTCTAGCAACTATTAGAGGCTGTCAAAAGCAGTTACTTGAAGAGTTGAGGAGTCTACAAGTCCACTTTCGAGTTATGGGCTTAGGAGCACTTGTAGCAAATTTCAGAGTACAACCAGATTTAGTTGGGAGAATTAAGACCCTACAAAAGAATGATTCCCGATTAGTACAAGTTATGGAGGAAGTTAAGAGGGGCAGTAAGCCTGATTTTGTTTTTTCAGATGATGAGATCTTGAGATTTGGGACTAGACTTTGTGTCCCAAATGATGAAGACTTAAGGAGGGAGCTTTTAGAAGAAGCTCATTGTTCCAAGTTTGCAATCCACTCAGGAGGTACAAAGATGTACAAGGATTTGAGGCAAAACTATTGGTGGTCAGGTATGAAGCGTGATATTGCACAATTTGTGGCTCAATGTTTAGTGTGTCAACAGGTGAAGGCTGAGCATCAGTGACCAGCAGGGTCTTTGCAGCCACTTGCTATTCCTGAGTGGAAGTGGAAGCATATTACCATGGATTTTGTGATAGGATTTCCAAGAACCTTAGGGGGTAATAATGCTATTTGGGTGATTGTTGATCAGTTGACAAAGTCAACTTTTCTTTAAATTGTTTAGCTTCTCTTTATGTGAAGGAGATTGTGAGAATGCATGGAGTACCAGTTTCTATAGTGTCTGACAGAGATCCTCGTTTCACTTCTAGATTCTGGCATAGTCTACAAAAAGCTTTGGACACTAAGTTGAGTTTTAGTACTACTTTCCATCCTCAAACTGATGGCCAATCAGAAAGGGTAATTCAGGTTTTGGAAGACTTGTTGAGAGCTTGTATTTTGGACCTGCAAGGTAATTAGGATGATCATTTACTTTTAGTAGAGTTTGCTTATAACAATAGTTTTCAAGCTCTGTTGGAATGATGTTGGAGAAAGGAAACTTTTGGGGCCTGAACTTGTGTAGTTGACTGTTAAAAAAGTTGCTTTGATTAAAGAAAGATTAAAAGTAGCTCAAAGTAGACATAAGAGTTATGCTGATAATCGTAGGCGAGATTTGGAGTTTGAGGTGGGTGATCATGTGTTCTTGAAAGTTTCACCTATGAAGTATGTGATGAGATTTGGGAGAAAAGGAAATCTTAGTCCTCGTTTTGTGGGTCCGTTTGAAATATTAGAAAGAGTAGGCACTTTGGCATATAAAGTAGCCTTGCCCCCAAGTCTATCTAAGATTCATAATGTTTTCCATGTTTCAACCTTGAGGAAGTATAATTATGATCCCTCTCATGTTGTGGAGTTGGAGCCTATTCAAATTTCTGAGGACTTGACATATGAGGAAGTGCCCGTTCAGATTGTAGATGTAATGGATAAAGTACTACGTCATGCTGTTGTCAAATTGGTAAAGGTTCAATGGAGCAACCATAGTGTTCGTGAAGCTACTTGGGAGTTAGAAGAAGAGATGAGAGAAAAACATTCTCAATTATTTCAAGACTCAAGTATGTCAAGTTTAGAGGACTAAACTTTTGTTAAGGAGGGGAGAATGTAACGCCCAAGCATTTTCTTCTAAGGGTAATTTAGGAAATTTGTATTAATAATTAAATTAGTTAATTAATTAATTTAATAAAATGGAAGATGGGTAAAAGTGTAATTTTACGAATAAATACCCTAGGTATAAATTAGAAATTCTATTTCTTCTTGTTCTTTTCTGAATAGAGTTCCTGTTCGCAGAATTTCAGAGAACGTAGGTGTAGACCCTCAATTTTGCCCCTTTAGCACATGTCTTTAAATTCGTTTTCAGTGCTCCACAGTAGTCCCTTGGTGGCCCATTGCTACTCATACTACTTACCTTTTCTGTCACCGTGGAGACTCTGGTTAAGGGATTGCCTAACCCCTTTATTGTGACCCTTGGCAGATTTGATTTAGACTTAGGCTTTTCTTGTTTTTTTTTAGGATAGCTTTTAGATACACTTGACCCATTAGGCACCACCCTAGGCCCACTTAGTCTCATCATAGGCCCGTTTAGGCACACCTGGCCCATTTGGATATTTTTAGTGTGATTTGTTTGACTTGCATGGTTACATGGTTTTTGGGCTCGGCTTTTGTTTATTGGTTTATTTTTTATTTTATTTTATTTTATTTTATTTTATTTTTAGTTTTAGTTTTATGATTATCATTCACTTTTTATTGGTTATCTTCCTCTTTATATTATTTTCCTTAACTTGTTTATTTATTTATTATTTATTTTTGTTTATTTATTTATTTTTTACCGTTTCCTAATTTATTTACTTGCTTATCCGTTCATTCAATTATTTAACTTCAAAAATTTCATGTTTTTGCAAGGAAACTAACTATTGGAGTTTAAGGAAGATGGGACTCTCTTTGGAAGGTTTTGGAGAGGAATTTGAAATTGGGAAGATTGCTTTTGAATTGGAAGATTTAAAAAAGGATAAGGAGAAAAGAAGAGAAAAAATAGGGGATTTCGTCTTTTTTAAGGGGTTTTAGGAAAAATGGGAGATGATACGCGAGAGAGGAAGAAAAGAAGAGGGTGAGAGATTTTTTATTTTCAGGGGGATGGAGAGAACAATAGGAATTTTTTTAGAAGGGGTTTTTTTGAGAAATTGAAGCATAAAGCAGAATTTTTTTTAAAAGAGAGCACACAGAATTTTGGAAAAAAAGCAAGGGACTTCGGACGGAGATCGGGCTGTCATTTAATCATCAAGAGAGGATTTTCTCTTTCACTTCAAAGGTTAGTTTTCTATATAGTACTTTTATTTAGCCTAGATTTTTTTTTTTTTTTTTGGAAATTTTAGTTTTTGATTAATTCTTTGCGTTAAAGTTTATTTATTTTCTTTTAAATCCCTAATTAGTTTAATTCCAATCTATCTTTTAGTTTAAGTTTGTTAATGATTTTAATTCTTAAGTTTAAATAATCATATTGAATAAAGTTTGTATTTTTAATCCCAATTAGTTTGATTTCAATTCGTTTTTAATTTAAATGCATTAGTTGATCTTAATTCTTTGTTTTAAATAATCACGTTAAATAAAGTTTATATTTTTAATCCCAATTAATTTGATTTCAATTCGTTTTTTAGTTTAAATGTAATTTGTTGGTCTTAATTCTTGACTTTAAATAATCATGTTAAATAAAGTTTGTGTTTTTAATCTCAATTAGTTTGATTTCAATTCGTTTTTAGTTTAAATACATTTTGCTTATCTTAATTCTTTAGTTTAAATAATCATATCGAATAAAGTTTGTATTTTTAATCCCAATTAGTTTGATTTTAATTTGTTTTTTAGTTTAAATGTATTTTGTTGATCCTAATTCTTTACTTTAAATAATCACGTTAAATAAAGTTTATGTTTTTAATCTCAATTAGTTTGATTTCAATTCGTTTTTAGTTTAAATACATTTTATTGATCTTAATTCTTAAGTTTAAATAATCATATCGAATAAAGTTTGTATTTTTAATCCCAATTAGTTTGATTTTAACTTGTTTTTTAGTTTAAATGTATTTTATTGATATTAGTTCTTAAGTTTAAATAATCATATTGAATAAAGTTTGTATTTTTAATCCTAGTTAGTTTGATTTCAATTCATTTTCAATTTAAATGCATTAGTTGATCTCAATTCTTTGTTTTATATAATCACGTTAAATAAAGTTTGTATTTTTAATCCCAATTAGTTTGATTTGAATTTGTTTTTTAGTTTAAATGTATTTTGTTGATCTTAATTCTTTACTTTAAATAATCACGTTAAATAAAGTTTATGTTTTTAATCTCAATTAGTTTGATTTCAATTCGTTTTTAGTTTAAATACATTTTATTGATCTTAATTCTTAAGTTTAAATAATCATATCGAATAAAGTTTGTATTTTTAATCCCAATTAGTTTGATTTTAACTTGTTTTTTTTTTGTTTAAATGTATTTTATTGATTTTAATTCTTAAGTTTAAATAATCATATTGAATAAAGTTTGTATTTTTAATCCCAATTAGTTTGATTTCAATTCATTTTCAATTTAAATGTATTAGTTGATCTTAATTATTTGTTTTAAATAATCATGTTAAATAAAGCTTGTATTTTTAATCCCAATTAATTTGATTTCAATTCGTTTTTTAGTTTAAATATATTTTGTTGATCTTAATTCTTGACTTTTAATAATCACTTTAAATAAAGTTTGTGTTTTTAATCTCAATTAGTTTGATTTCAATTCGTTTTTAGTTTAAATACATTTTGTTGATCTTAATTCTTAAGTTTAAATAATCATATCGAATAAATTTTGTTTTTTTTAATCCCAATTAATTTGATTTTAATTTGTTTTTAGTTTAAATGTATTTTGTTGATTTTAATTCTTTACTTTTAAATAATCACGTTAAATAAAGTTTGTGTTTTTTAATCTCAATTAGTTTGATTTCAATTCGTTTTTAGTTTAAATGCATTAGTTGATCTTAATTCTTAAGTTTAAATAATCACGTTAATAAAGTTTGTGTTTTTAATCCCAATTAATTTGATTTTAATTTGTTTGTAATTTAAATGCATTTTGTTGATCTTAATTCTTTAGTTTAAATAATCATATTGAATAAAGTTTGTGTTTTTAATTCCAATTAGTTTGATATTAATTTATTTTTAGCCTGAATACATTCATTGATCTTAGTTCTTTAGTTTAAATAATCATATTGAATAAAGTTTGCGTTTTTAATTCCAATAATCTTATTAAATCTCTGTTATTATCTTTATATGCTAAGTTTGTTGACTTTTAATCTTTGGTTGGTTTTTTTTATTTTAATTCATGTGTTTCTTGAAATCTAGATGTTAGTCTTGGATAATATTTGTGTTAGTTAGTTTGACTAGGAAACCATTAGTTTGTTGCTTTAGTAATTGTTGGTAAAATCTTTTTTTTTTTTTAAGGCCATTGGAAAATCATGAAGATTGGCCTCTACCATCACCTTTATCATTTTTGTTAATTACTAAAAAAATTTTACTTTGAGGTTTCTTTTTATGTTTTGTTTGGTATTTTATTTCTTATATTTTATTTTTTCCAAATTAATTCCTTTTATTTTAAAATAAAATACTTTTTCTCAAAAAATCATTTTCAAAAACTCGTTTAGAGTCCTCATGATCAAAATTTTTTTTTAATTTATTTAAAAATAATAATATGCAACCATATCTTGTTCGGTTTGCATCCTTCTCGGTTTTTAACAAAAAGTTTGGTTTTGAACAAAAACACGAATCAAAACTTGTGGTCCCAAATAATGGGATAATTCTGGGCTAAATTTGTGTATATTAATTTGGGGAATTGGTGAAACCCCTACATAAGAAAATCTTTTCAAAAATTATTTTTGTTGCCACCTTTGTCACTTGTTGAAATTATGTCTATCTTTCTTAGGAATTGTATACAAGATGTGTGTGATAATTAATGTTTTCATATACTTTGATAATTTTTGTTATGCTAATTAGATAACAAGCATGCTAGGGTTTCTTTATTTTATTATTATCTAATCCCTCATGTCTTATGGAAGCGCATTGTAAGTTATCTATGTTATCCAGGTATGTCCTCTATCACCTACTTTCTGAATTATGTGAATATGCTTGTCATTGTGAAATAATGCTTATGTCTAATAACGCTTGAGTGTTCTGATATACATGTTTCATTGTTTGATTATTTCTAATAAAATACATGCTGGATGATATACTGTTTAAATTAACCTTTGATGTCTTGTGATAGCGCTTAAGAAGCAGTCCAGGTATGTACCCTAAATCTTTTTTTTCATGATTGTGATTAGTTTTCCTACTAAGCATGCTATTTTTCAAAATCACCCTAGCTCACTTAAGTATCCATGATTAACCATTTAATTGCCACGTTTTCCTCAACTTAGTTAGTAGAGACCTTTTTAGGGCTTAGAGGGGTGCTACCTCCTAGAGGTACCTTCCCAATAAGTAACCTGATCCCCGGACTTAGACTCGGGTTTTCCAAAGATACGTTTTTCCAAAAATTATGGAGTCACATTTTAGGGTTTTTCTTTCTTGTTTTATTTTCCCTTTAAAATAAAAATAAAATAAGTGGCAACTCCAACTTTTTCCAAAAATTAATTTTTCACAAATAAAAAGCGAGTCTTGCCGATCGAGTGGGGACGCACGTGAAAAATGCAGGTCCACAATATGTTGGAGTTAGATTTCAGGGTTGAAGAACAAATCTCAATAGGTAAGATTCTAACCCCTAGTTTAATATTTTAGATTCATTGATTAATTTCAAACACATTAGATATATTTTTTTGGAAAACCCCAAATCTAGATTAGG
The DNA here is from genome assembly GCF_004353265.1 of Vitis riparia. Classification (NCBI taxonomy): domain Eukaryota; kingdom Viridiplantae; phylum Streptophyta; class Magnoliopsida; order Vitales; family Vitaceae; genus Vitis; species Vitis riparia. The sequence continues at coordinate 19,749,253 of NC_048434.1, read as the reverse complement.
GTTAGATTATTTTTTTTTTTAAATTCGCTTTAATATCAAATAGTGAAAATTTAAGATTTTGATTTTGGGGAGATCTTAAGTTTTTTTTATTAAAAAAAAAAAAAAGATTCCTGTGAAGATTTCGATTTAGATTAGGGTTAGTTTATTATATATATATTTTTTATTTCGTTTTAATATCAAAATAGTGAAAATTTAAGATTTTGATTTATTGTTGGAAATTGGAAATTCTTAGGCTTTTAGGGAAAAAAAAAATTGGAAGAGGCGTGTGCACACTGTGGAATTGGAGAATGGCTTAAGAATTAAAAAAAAAAAAAAAAAGGACGTGTGTGCACACTGGAATTGAAGAACGAAAAATATATATATATATATGGGGTGTGGGTGTGTGTACGAATGGAGGGATGGATGGTGTGTAGTTAATGTATATATATATATATATATATATATATATATATATATATATATATGTATACATATTATTATATTGACAATAATGGATAAAGTTTATGTTTGAAAAAAAAAAAAAAAACTACTAGAGAATAGAAGTTTTAAATAAAAGAAAGTAAAGTTTTTGGTATTATAATTATACTAATGATGAGTATAAGCTAATAAATAGAATAAAATTTAATTAGTAAAATAAATAGTAAATAGTTAAGTTATGAGGCGTTCTTTGACTTAAATTAGAAAAAAAAATTTAATTAAATAAGGAATAGGGTAATTAAATTATTACTTTGTTAATCAGAAATATTAATCTTAATATATAGAAATTTTAGGATTATCAGATTTATATTTTGAGGTAAATAGTAATAGTTGTCTTTTTATTGTGTTAGGTGAGGAGTAGACTTTTCAGGGTTATTTTTCCTTCAAGGTCTTTGCATATTTTGAGGTAAGGGAAGTTAATGCAATATTTATAAAATTAAATTATTTTATATGTTATTTTGAATTGTGGAAAAGAAAATGATATTTTGTTACCATGCATGGATCAAACTGTTTTGCATTAAATATTATGTTGGAATATTTTGTTTTATTTATGACACAAAATATGAAGATATTATGTTGTGTAAATTTGAATACTTGAACAAAAACATCACTCTGGTTTATTTGGCCCTTGTCAATGGGATATAATAGTTGACTATTCGGCCCTGTCAACGGGATATAATAGTTGACCTTTACATTTCATGGTGGGAATGTAATTGATTTGGACCCAGCCTCTAGGGGTTTGGTTAGAGGTTACTAGTACTAATAGTGTTTGGTTCCTTCCACCAGGAACAATTTGAGGCTAGCCACCCATTTGAAAAGTCCCACCTAACTGGGCATTTGATATTTAATAATCAGAGTAATGAAAATTGAATGGATTTGATTGAATCTTATATGAAAGTGTTTGAATTTGATATGAAAATGGTTGGTTGAATTTTGAATATATTAGTATCTTTGAAACTCTGATATTTGATGAGAAAAAAAAATATATATATCTCCTATTTGAAATGAAAATATTTGATCCATGAACTGCATTAATATTCCTTATTGGGTTGTGAGCTCATTCTCAATTGTTGAAAATTTTTCAGGTACTCTTAGTTCGGGTGAGGAGTGATAGCTAGGCTGAGGAATAATCATCATTAGAATTTGACTTAGGATTTTATATTAGATTTTGTTTAACTGTTAGTTGTGTTTATTTGGATCTTTTGGTATTTGGAAGTTATTTGGATATTGATCCTTCAAATTTTATGTTAGATCAAAGTTGAGTTTTGGAGATTTTGAAATTTGTTCTAGTACTTGAATTGTTTAAGTTTGCAAATATTTGGACAATGGATTTTGGATAGTGGATGTTTTAGTTTTGAAATTGAATTTTGAGGATTTTAGATTGGTTCCGCTACTCTGAACAGGTACTTGGTAATTGGTAACTTCCGATTACAAGATAAGTGTTTGGGTCAGGTTACACTGTAAGTCTTCGGGTTTGAAGTGTGAAATGACCATCACGCCCTTGGAGTGGGTCTTGGGGCGTGACATGGTTCCTTTGCCTCTGGAGTAGACTTTGGTTTTTAGGTTGGTTTTAAGTTTATTCCAAAGTTGTTTGAGGTGGGTTTTGGAAGATGATGAGATTGTGAGCGAAGATTGAGAGAGGGTTGTGATTGTGGAAGCGGGCCAGTGATGAATTTGGCACCGGACACTCCTTGAATGAAGAGAGGAAAATATCGGGAAACTCGGTAAAAAAGAGAGAAAACATAAACTCGACCCAGCTGTCGAGGATGAGTGGAGATCAGAGCACGGGGACACAGCCGACTATGGAGGAGAAGACAGTCGCCTATGGAGGAGTGTAGAGATGAGAGCACGGGACACAACCAACTATGGAGGAGAAGACACTCGGCTATGAAGGAGAAGATAGGGGAAAAACAGGAAAATGAGGGCTGAGAGGGGGAGAGAACAAGAGGGAAGAGAGGGAACAAACGAGAAAATGGGCTGAGAGGGGGAGACAACAAGTAGCCAATTTTTTTTTTTCATTTTTTCTTTTTCTTTTGAATGGCTGAGATTTAATATCTTTCATCCAACGGTTACAAAAAATCCGAGGCATGTTACCTCCCTCAGCACCATAGAATTTTCCAAAAAAATCCGAGGCATGCTACCTTCCTCAGCACCATAGAATTTTCCATGTAGGAATCCGAGGCATGCTACCTCCCTCGGCACCATAGAATTTTCCATATATATATATATATATTTCGTTTTACATGTATGCTCACCAGTCGCCAGTTCCCAATCAATTTCAGAACCACCGACAAAATGAGAACGGAAATGTGGAGAGCCGCTCATCGACTTATCAGCCATCGTTCCAAGAACCTCTGTGATCCTCGGTGGAACCCTAATTTTCACAATGCAATTCACAGCTACTCTTCTGGTAGTATAGCTATTTGTAATTTTTTATTCCTTGATCTAAATTTTAGTTCAGCTCAAGGTCTCTTTGTCTCGAGATATCATTCGTTCATTTGCACAATCTGTTCATAAATTCGCTTTAATGTAATCGTTTTGGAATCGTGAATGGCGTGTAACAAAAGTGACAATGACGGTGTTCTAATTTTAGAACCTTGTTCTGTTTGGTTGCCGAGAAAAAGCAGTAAAATAACTATAACTATAGCTACTGTGGCAAATCGATACAAGTAGCTAAACAGCTTGCTATACCATACTATATATAGTTATAGTTATTTTACTGCTTTTTCTCGGCAACCAAACAGAACAAGGTTCCAATTTATGTATATATATATACACACACACACATACGTATATGGGCATTACCAAAACTGTTATTGAAAACCTCTCATGTGGTATATTGAATGCCACTTAAAATTGTTTATTTTTGTATATGCTCATCCAGAACATTTTATTTTCAGGGTTTACATATAATTTTGGTAGAACCTGTAAGCCATTTAACCCATATCTTAGACGTCAGGGGAGCGATGTTCAGATATGTATCTATCCCACAAGAGATTACATTGAAAATCTTCATGGCTCTACTGAACTGTGTTATGGAAAATCTTTCAGAATCCAGAACAGATTTTATGGTTCAGCCACTACAAAAATACAGAGGAACCCCATCTTTTCAACAATAAATTCTGATGATATTAATCATTTTAGGGAGATACTAGGAGAGAAAAATGTTATTCAGGATGAAGATAGGCTGTCTGCTGCAAATATGGATTGGCTGGGGAAATACAAAGGCTCAAGTAAGCTTCTGCTTCAACCTAGGAGCACTAAGGAGGTTTGCATCTTGTCTCTTTTACAAAAAGTTTACTATATAGTTTGTGCCTGTTAATTTTCTTGGGATTTCAATTCTAGATGCCTTAAAAAAAGCATAGTAAGTGCAAACTAAAATTGGCAGATGGATGTTTAAGCAAATTTATGACCTGAGGTTCAAATTGGAAACTGGCAATTACTGGAGTCACTAGAATTTCAGTTGCTCATTAATAATAATCGACTAGGTCTTAGTTTGATTAAAAGATGTCAGATGGTATAGGGGTATTAGGTCATGTTACTAGAGTTCATAGAATTTGCTTAATTTGCTTGAAAAATAGGAATCAGTTAATAGAACCAAGTTAATAAAAACATTGTGGAAGATCCAGACCCCAAAAGCTCTCTGTTGCCCAGGTTTCATCTGTTTCGCCTTTAGGATTTGGATGTCCATCTTTCAGAAAGTGTTATTCAACATTGGTGTGATCTAATGACCTTAAGCCACAGTAAATCAGAGAAAAGTGAGGTTTCCATTTATCTTTTTTTTATTTATTTTTATCAACAAGGTAAATTAAATTTGAATTGTTTGGAACTAACTTTTACAATCTCATGTGCACCTGAACCTATAATCTGAACTTGTTGAAGATTGAAACGAGACTGGATTTACTCCATGCTAAAAACTTATGGTCTTTTTCCATATCTTGTTGCAAAATTTTTGTAAGTTCTTTGGATTGTATCCTATTTTACCAGTCTTAAATTATTAGAGCATTTAGCATATGTTATGACTTCTTTGGGCTAGGGCTTGTTTGGATGTTCTGTGAAAATTGACTGGCTTCATCATGCATTACATAGCATTTAAAGGCACAAACCATCATCAAGGATGGATCCATTAAAGGGAATGAGAACCCTTGCTACAATGTGTAATATTGTACCAATTTCATGTTTTCTCTAAATGATTTGATTTCAATAATTTACCTCATTCAGGGTAAGGCCGGCAATTTCCACAATTTCTTCATTTAAAATATGAATTCTATTTTTAACACAATGGAGCCATTCAGTTAAAATGGAAAATACACTCATCTATGTTAAATACAACTGAGGCATTACACTGCTCTCTCTCTCTCTCTCTCTCTCTCTCTCTCCTCACTCACTTACTCAACTGTGTTTCTCTTCACCAAAACTAGCAAGCATTCCGGAATGCTATGTTGTTGATGTCTGCCCATTTTTTGTTATTGTTAGCATGCTGCCACAAATGGTGGCTCTTGTTTTAAGATTTATCATAAACTGAAGATTTTTTTAATTTTTTAATTTTTTTTATTGTCATTGCAGGTCTCTCAAATCCTCAAATATTGTAATTCCAGATGTTTGGCTGTTGTTCCCCAAGGTGGAAATACTGGTCTTGTAGGTGGAAGTGTTCCTGTTTTTGATGAGGTAATATGGTTGTTCCCTTCTTGATTAATGACTATTTTTCTTAGGTACTTTATAGTGCATGGGAGTGGTCACTGCTATCGTGTATTGATTTAGTCAATCTTTTTTTGGATGAGAGCTTTATTTGTACCAACATATCACTGACCAATGGGCCACCCTACAATCTATACACAACAAACTAAACCTGTTATGTGCTCAAGAAAATTTAGTGTTGTCCTTTTTCTTTGTATCATTTTACTACTCACTTCTGATTTATGCATGAAAAGAAACCAGGTTACTGGAGCTTACTCAGTCTTACTCAGATTACAAGAAAATGGTGTATTCAAGTTCAGGCTCAGTTTGGCCTGCCTTGAAATTGGTGGTCCAACTAAAATGTTTTGTCTAATTCAATATAAAATATTTATTAAAAAAATGGGATTTGAACTAGGAATGCATTGTTTAAAATACACTACGTATTATTCAATGTATATACATATATTATTCAGTGTATATATGTATGCATGTGTGTATTATGTATATATGTATATGATGTGTGTGTACTTTAATATATATGCACTTTGGGTTGGGCCATGTCTCAGGTGCCCATCGTAGACTTACCACATGCCTCTGTCTGCCCTAATTTCAGGTACAATGTGCTGAATTTGGGCCAATCAACACAAATTCAATCTCTATGTACAAGAGTACATCCATGTGGATGTCCATATTGATACAAATATGAGCATGAATGATTACACATCGACATACATTTATCTCTTACAATAATTTTAGATGATCTTTTTATTTGATTTGATTTGATTTTTTTTTTTTTTTTTTTTGATAGGCATAATTTTAGATAATCTGTTAATTTCTGATTCTCTTTTATGTCTTTTTTCTTTTGGTGAATTTATTATGCAGGTGATTATTAATATTGGCTCAATGAATAACATCATATCTTTTGACAAGGTGGGCATGATGCACTTCTTGGTATATTTGTCTCAAGATTTCCCCCTTTGTCTCCATAATATATATAAGCAACAATACTTTTCCCCTTAGGATTTTTGTTTTGTAACGTTACAGTCACATATACATGGTTTAATTGTATTTGTGAGTTTCATAGCATTTTTTTCCTATCAAGAAGATTTTCCATCTATTGCTTAGTTCTTAGAGTTCTTGCAGGTTTTTTGTCTCTCATTCCTTTTCATCTCTGTAAATTATTAGCTTTCAGTTGACAACTTATAATCAAAATTCTTATTTTTCAATTTGCTGTTCCAATTACTGAATGTTCCCTAAAGTCAATGCTAAACAAAGTCCCATCAGTATAGCTGCTCTCTTTTCTGCGATGCAACTACCTTACACTGTTTATTCATGAAGTGATTACTTTATGCATTTTTTTAGGTCAGTAGTATACTGGTATGCGAAGCAGGATGCATATTGGAAAACCTGATTTCTTTCTTGGATAATCAAGGGTAATTATCTATTGCATTGTCACTTTTCTTTCCTTGGTCTACCTGTCATAGTTCATCAAAATGATAGGATCATGTTTTAAAATAGCACTATATACAGAATTGTGAGTCCTATGCTCCTCCCCTTTCATGGAGAAAAAGCCTTCTATGCTGATGATACTGGCTGTGCAATTTGCAATGCTTAATTTCATTATCAGTTGCATGCACCCTTTTCTTTTCTTTCCATTTTTAAAAGAAAAACTTTCAAATCATACTCATTCACAATTCATCAAGGCCTTTGGAATTGAAAATTGGTGTTACCTGCCTATTTAGTGATTATCATCAATTAGGCACTATGGGTGAATGGTTTTGCCATGAGAATCTGAAGAATGTGAAGTGCCTTAGCTACCTAGCCATTTTGTATGGTATTTTTGACACCTCTCTGGCACAAGAACCCCTTTCTTCACTGTTCCAAAATTGAAACATATCAAATGAACTTCTGGTCAGAATTTATTTTTGATAAGTAAGCACATATATTAACAGAAGCCTAAAAAGCTGCAAAGCATATAGGGAGTATACGAGGTGACTATGGCCTCCCAACCAAAAAACAAAACACCCCAACCCCTAATTGGAGGCTAACCACTCCAAGAATCCTATTAGGGAGTTCGACTCCATACCAATGTACACTTTAGCCCAACCCCAAATATTACACACAAACGAAGTTTTTAACTTCTGAACTGCTAACACCCCCCCCCCCCCCCCCCCCTTAAAAGCTAGCCTATGCCTCTCCTTCCAAATTGTCCAAAAAATGTACAGTGGAATGGACTTCCACAATTTTTTCTTTTTTTTTTCCCCACAAAAGAGCCCTTCCAGCTACATAGAACCTCCTTTACAGATTCTGGAAAGACCCACTAAACACCACACAACACAAGAATGATATCCCACAAACCTCTTACCACTGTACAATAAATTAAAATATGATTAATCGTTTCCTCTTCACACCCACACAAGAAACAACGGTTAGGAAATTGCCACACTTTTCTCTGAAGCCTATCAAGAGTGAGGACCTTCCCCCATGCGGCTTCCCATGCAAAAAAAGCAATTTTGGTTGGAACTTTGTCCACCCAAACATTGCTATAAGGGAACTCGACGACAATAGGGCTTGCCAACACACTGTTCGCTTTCCTGACTTTAAACAGCCCGTCTCCTCCTTCCTTCCAAATCACCGAGTCTTCCTCCAAAGTTACTCTAAACTCCCTCAACTCAACCAACAAATTGCCCACCATATCCAACTCCCAGTCATTAAAGGCCCTTAAAAACCTTAAATTTCACCCTCCTTGACCAAAATTCTGATCCCATGTTTCCTCCACTATGACATTCCTTTGGGCAGCCATGGAAAAGAGGTTCGGGAAACTTTGGGACAGCACATTATTCCCGCACCAAGGATCTATCCAAAATCTGATTTTATTGCCTTTTCCCACCTTGAACACCATATTTTCCCAACACCAAGCGGACTCCTTCAAAATCTCCTTCCAAACTCCTACTCCAACCACCCCATTTGCCTTCCTTGTCCTCCATCCAAAGTCCTCTTCCCCATACTTTGCCTCAAACACCTTCTTCCAAAGATCCTCCTTAGCACGCGCAAACCTCCAAATCCATTTGCCTAGAAGAGCTTTGTTCAAACAAGCAAGCTTTCTTAATCTCAACCCTCCCTTTTCTTTATCCGCGCACACCACCTCCCACTTGACTAAGTGTGCTTTTTTCCCCCCATTGGCCCCTCCCCACAAAAAATCTATTTGTAGCTTTTCAAGTCCCCTTGCCATTGATTTTGGCATACGGAACAACAACATTTGATACAAGGGAATGCTGGCCAGCGTACTCTTTATAAGAGTGATTCTCCCTCCTTTGGAGATGTATTGGCGTTTCCAAAGGGTAAGCCTCCTCCTCACCTTCTCCTCCATCCCATCCCACACGGAAATGGCCTTATTAGACGCCCTTAGAGGCAGCCCCAAGTATACAGCAGACAACTGTCCCACCCTACACCCTATTTCAACAGCCATCTCGTTCACCCCTTCCACCTCCCCTATCGGAATGACCTCACTTTTGTCCAGATTAATCTTTAACCTTGAGGCCGCTTCAAACCAAAAGAGAATCCAACTCAAATACGTTAAGAACTCTTTCTTTGCCTCACAAAAAACTATTGTATCATCAGCAAAAAGTAAGTGAGATATATTGACAGCCTGCCCTCTTCCTCTCCAGATGCTACACCCAGAAATAAAGCCCCCTTCAACGGCCCTCGTGATAAGCACACTTAGCACTTCCATTCCCATGACAAACAAGTAGGGGGAGAGAGGGTCCCCTTGACATAACCCCTTCGAACTTGAGAAAAACCCAGATGGCACACCGTTCACCAACACTGAGAACTTGGTAGTGGATATGCAACTCCACATCCATCCCATCCATTTTGGCCCAAATCCCATCTTTTGCATAACCTTTAACAAAAATTGCCAATTGATGCTATCATACGCCTTCTCAATGTCCAATTTACAGATTAGGTCTTTCTCTCCCCTTTTTTGCCAAGAATCTATTACCTCGTTTGCAATTAGGGAGGCGTCAAGAATCTGTCTCCACTTAATAAAAGCATTCTGATCGGAAGATACCACCTTTTCTATCACTTTTTTAAGCCTGTTGGCCAGCACCTTAGCCAACAATTTATACAATCCCCCAAGCAAGCTGATAGGCCTATAGTCACCCATGTCCTCCGCCCCTCCTTTCTTCGGTAACAAGACCAGAAAAGTATGGTTTAGGCTCTTAATGAAGGAATTCTGTTCATGGAACTCCTTGAACATATCCAAAACATCCTTCTTAACAGTCTCCCAACAGCTTTGCCAAAAAGCCACCGTGAATCCGTCCGAACCCGGGGCTTTGTCCCCATTCATCCCCATTAAGGTTGCATGAATCTCTACCTCAGAAAATGGGAGCTCTAGGGTTTTCGCTTCTGAACGACTAATCTGCTTCAAAAACAGACCCCCTATATTTGTCTTCCAACCCGAGCTTTCAGAGAGAAGCTGCTCATAGGCATTTGCAATCCCTTCCCTCACTTCTTGTTCCTCTGTAAGCCTCACCCCGTTTATCTTTATTTTATCCAGGGCATTGGCCATACAGTGGAAAAACCCCGTGTTCCTATCCCCTTCCTTCAGCCATAATTCCCTTGATAACTGTCTCCAGTGTATTTCTTCCAGCGACACCCACTTTGCATAATCCTCCTTGGCTTCCTTTTTGCGGCATAATTCCTCCTCTGATAAGCTTCTCTCTCCTTCCACTAAATCCCAACGCTCCACCTGTTGAAGGGCTTCAACTTTATTTCTCTCCAAGCTTCCGAACACCTCCTTATTCCAGATTTTTAGATTTTGTTTCAATCCCTTCAGTTTAACAGCCAACCTGTAGCTAAGGCTGCCTCTAACCACTATCCCTTGCCACCACCCCCCTATCAGGTCTTTGAACCCCTTAGCTTTGAGCCACATATTTTCAAATTTGAAAGGGGAAGGACCTCTTCTTAGCCCTTCCCCCTCTAGCAGAACCGAGAAATGATCTGAGGTTGGGCAGGGAAGTCTTCTTTGAGATACCCTGCTGTACTGGTCGAGCCAACTGGGAGTCGCTAGAAATCTATCCAACCTAGCCCATGATTGATTGTTGAGCCCCCCACTCCAAGTAAAAGATCCCCCTTGCAATGGGAAATCAACTAGCCCCAAATCATCTATGATCTAGGCAAATCTCCTCATAGCTGAGGTAATCCTCCCATTTCTACTCCTTTCAGAATGGTACAGGATCGTATTGAAATCGCTCCCTAAACAGCAAGACTCCTCCCACAATCCTCTAATTGCCCTAATCTCCTCCCACAAGCTCTCCCTTTCTTCTCTAGAGAAAGGGCCATAGACCCCCGTAAACAATCCTTTAACTGATCATGTTTTACAAACTTCATCGACTTGTGCTGTGCAAGCTCAAGCTCACAATTTCACCATACATTTTCCTTCCCAGAGATTTAGTTGGACAATCTTGATTCATTCCAAGAGCAGTCTACATCTAAAAATAGATAATATATTATTATTTATTGGACGTCATTTTTTTTTCTAGGCATTTATAGGATTTGACTATCATTGGATTCATCTATTTATTCGTAGATGTGATTAATTGAATATTTTCTAAGTTGGATTTATTTCTGTGTTCATTGCACTTATGGTTTTAATTTAGTTTTATTCTAAATATTTCTGCAACTGCTCCTTTCCTTTTGTAGAAGAGGAATTTGAAAAATCAATTCTTGTAATATTTAAGTAGATTATGCTTCCATTCAGATTTATTATGCCACTAGACTTAGGTGCAAAAGGAAGCTGCCAAATTGGTGGAAATATTTCAACTAATGCTGGAGGCCTGCGCTTGGTTCGTTATGGATCACTTCATGGGAATGTTCTCGGTGAGGATTGTTGAGATATATTCAAATCAGTTTTGAGTGAAGTAGATAATAATTTGCTTGTAGTTTCAGGTTTTCCATAATTGTTATATGTATATTGCTACATTTAATTTGCTTGCAGTTGGATCAATTATGGTTTCTGAGTACTGATCTTGCAATGTTCAAACACGTGTAATAACCTCATAGGAATGTTCATGATTGGTATCCAAAAGCAGTTAAGTTTTCCATAAAGAAAGTAGATAAGCTGATATCTATTATTTCGCTCTTAATAAATTGTAGAAACACAATATCCTGTATCATTTCATGTGGCCCGTTGGATACATTCAGGACAGGCATGGCATAGCAGGGAAGAGGGGAAAATATTTTTTATATGCTCCTACCTGAAATTATATAACATTGTGAAATTATATAACATAGGTCGGATAGTGTTGGGAAGTGTCCCAAATTCCTAATTAGTAAAGATTCCTTTTTGTAAAGAATATTGCATAGAATATTTCCAAAGTTGATGTATTATTGTAATATTAGATTTCCTTATAGAATAAGGAAAGTTATTGGAAATATCTCTATAAATATTCTAGGTCATAAGGGGAAAAAGTTATGAGATGGAGATGGGGCTGTAGATACTATACAAGGCGGATAGAGATGTGAGAAAAAATGGTCAAAGATGTGAGGAAAAAAGGGAGATACCCGGTGGAGTGAGGAGGCTTGTGGTTTAGGATGTGGATACAAGGAATGAGGAAGCATGGGATGCTTCGGGAACCTAATAGTTGTATTTGGTTTTGTCCTCCATAATATTCTCTATGGCATAGTGGAATGATTCTCTCTCATTCGTGGATGTAGGCATTATTGGTTGAACCACGTTAAAACCTCGTGTACCGTGTATATAATTGTTTTATCTTTATGTTTTATCTAACATTGTTTATATTAATGCTTCCGTTGGCACAACAATACTAACTATTACCTTAGTCAATCAGCTAACTAATTGCTCATCCATGTTATCTTAAGAAGTAAATATGTTACATGCATAAGAAGTTTGGATGCTAATGGCTTTGAGTGTTACGCTCAACCATGGGATGGTTTTACAGTCTTGACTCTCCAACTTGGAAGTAAATGAAACAAGCTAATGGCTTCTAAATATGATATTTCTATGATCCTAAGTATGAGAAAAAGAAAATTCCTATCCACTTGTTTATAAATTTTAAATGTCACAGTTACTTATATATCAGTAGCTCAACATTTGAAGCTTATGGAAAATGGACGTTTCGGGGATATTTGTAAGTTTTCTCAAAAAAAAAAAAAAAAAAATGGAAATATGTGAAGTTCTAATACTATTCCAGCATCTCGTTGGAAAAAAGTTAGTTTAGCGGTATATATGCAATTGTGTGAGGTTGAGTCATGTTGTAACATCTATACTCTTCTAGTTTATCCAATGTTCATGTATGTTAACATGCTGTAAAAATTCGGAGAATATACATTCTCATACTTTGGATTATGTACATTCAGTACGGGGATGGGTAACCCTACTTAAGAAAAGGGACAACTGCAATCATATAGGTATATATAATTCACATCACAATAAAATGTGTGTACATAATTTCCCCCTCCAAGTTATTGAGTATTTCTATTTGCATGATATGCATCATCTGTGGACCTTGTTAACATGATGTGCTAATCTTCTGCATCTTGAGAAAAACATTAGAAATCCGTGTTGCTCATATCTATTATGAAGCTGGAGTGAAAGCATGGCTTTATTGATGATCCGATCTCTGCTTAATTTAGTTCAATAATATTAAGAGCTTTATTAGCTTATTTTCCTATTATTTGAGTTTAGATACTTGGTTAATTTCTTTTTCTAGCATTTGTTTGTATTCTGAAGAACATTTTAGGCCATCCTTGCAGGTCTTGAAGCTGTGTTAGCAAATGGCACTGTGCTCGACATGCTTGGGACTTTACGAAAAGATAATACTGGTTATGACCTAAAGCATTTGTTTATAGGTTTGTGCTAGTAAACATTTTATTGATATTTCAGTGTTAAAAGGTTCTTCCACTAAAGGATGCAATTACATGCTTCGCTACTGTGATTGGTGTAGGAAGTGAAGGATCCTTAGGAGTTGTAACTAAAGTTTCCATACTTACCCCTCCAAAGCTTTCTTCAGTAAATGTAGCATTCCTTGCTTGTAAAGATTATCTAAGTTGCCAGGTATGATAAGTTCCCTCATCCTAAAATTCTTTGCTTGGCTCATGGTTTCTTATTCTGTCTTTTGATTTATTTGTTACCCATCCATCTCAATAATCCTTGTCTCAGTTATGCTTGATTATTGGATGGGTCTTGTCTTCATTGCCAAGCATTCCATACCATAATGTGTGTTTGGCGATGTCTATATTACAAAACCTCTCTAACTTGATAGGTATTTCAGTCACACAACACTGCAGACATGCTTATTCTCTTCATTCATCTATTCTGTATGTCATATCCCACTCAATCTCTCTTCCTGTAGATGATCAAACCAAGACAACACTAACAATCACTTTCAGAGATTCTTTAGCAATCGATTTTCAGTAGACCCTCATTTAAGTTATTTTACTCCTACTTCTGGTTTTACTTGTACCATAAAGTAAACTAGGATTATTGTCCAAGTAAAACCGGAAGTAGGACTAAAACAACTTAAATGAGGGTCTACTGAAAACTCCTACTTTAGACCTACTTACCCTAAAACCTTTAGATTCTTAAGCATCTCTTTATAAACCCCCCTTTAGTTTTGCCCCTCTATTTGTTCCTAGGTTTGATATAGTTTCATCATAGCGCTCCAATCATGTCAATATATTAGGGTAATACACACTCTCCTCTATCTTTAACTCTCCTCCTGTTCTTATACTTGATTTAATTCCTTTATAGCCCTCCAGACATATCAATACATCAGGCTAATACACCTGCCTTGCTAAAACCAATTGCAATATTCCTGTTAAGAACCCTATCATATGTTGTTTTTACATCATAAATACTATATGAAGGTGTATCTCCCTAAATTTAACTTTAATTAAGAAATAATATTTACATAGAATAAGAAAACTATGCCAATATGTCCCTCTCAAACTATAAATAGGGGGTCCTCAAAGCTTTTAAGACAACAAAAGAATGAAGTTGGAGAGATTGCCTCAAAGTTTCAAGAGCTCTTCAAGCCTCACCTTCGATATTCAAATCCAAGTTTGAAAATTCTTCAAATTCAAATTCAAAGATTCTTAAAGAATAAAAGTTTGAAAGTTTGAAGTCTGTGAAGAACAAATTTGAAGTCTTTCGAAATTCAGGCCTGAAATGCTTTTGATATGAGATTAAGCATCCAGGCCCTCATCGGAGTTATTTCTTTTTGTAAGAATGACAAGATAGGGATTTTACCCATTCCTCAAATTAATAAAAATTTTCAATTTGGCCACAAATTTTTCTTCAAATAACTTTTTTTGTACCATCTTATACTTGATGCTTTGGCTGAAAGTTTCTTATATCTCATTACTTAACACTTTAGTTATATATTCCCTTAAAATTACATTAACTTAAAGTGAATTAACCTATCTTCTACAATAATATGAACAAAAAGTTTTCAACTTGTATTGTGACTTCATGATCCCTTCATACGTTTTTTTTTCATGTTAATTTTTAAGCTTATAAGTCTACTCCCTTCTGTTTTGTCAGAAACTTCTACTGGAAGCCAAGAGGAAACTTGGGGAAATTCTCTCTGCATTTGAATTTATAGACAACCAGTCATTCAATGTGGTGAGTTTTTTCGTTGGCTGATTATTCAAATTGAGAGCTTGAATAATTTTGATTGATTTTTCTGATTGTGATTGAAATTTACAGCTTGTACAAGCTGCAAATTAGGGCTGTAAATCAGTGATAAAATTAGGGTTATAAATGAGGGATTCCTTCCTTGTTTATATAGTTGACTAATGCTGTATCCATTCAATATATTTTAGGATTATTTTCCTCAATCGTTTTCCCTCTAAACTCGATATGTATTCATTGTAAATTCCTCCATCACGACAAGAAATACATTTCCATGATTTTTCACATTTCTATAGCCAATAATGATGCTTTCATCAAATAGTACTTCTTTATCTGCTTCACATCATCTATCACTTAAGGATCATTAATGCTAGAAATTATTTTGCAACCCTATTTTTCAAGAGAGTGAGTGAGCAAAGACTACATTATGAACCAAGGGTTTATAAAATTAACTTTGGATGCTTGCCTGGGAGATTGACGCACATAGTATTTCCTTAGGCGACTAATTCTTAAGCAATTGCTCTTGTAAGTCTGTCATGCAGAATGACTTTGCTTTGTCTAAGGAAAAGTGATTGGCATTTAATTTTGGATTATTTGTATCATTATCAAGAGATATTTATGTCACAGGTTCTGAATCATTTAGAAGGAGCCCGGAACCCATTACCTCCCTCGATGCATAACTTTTATGTTCTGATTGAGACAACAGGAAGTGATGAATCTTATGATAAGTAATCTTCTTGCCAATTTGTCATTATTTATCTACAGAATGTGAGTTTTTCAAGTTCTTGATGAATTATTTATTTTTATTCTATAAATTAATTATCTTTGGTATCTAGGTTTATGTTCTTGTTCCATGGTCTTGAATGAAACATAAATTGTTTGGTTCATGGCCTTATTGAGATTTAACACAAAATAATAATTTTTTAGATTTTGCAATCCATAATTATTAAACTACAAATTTTTCTAAAAGCTTAAACTCATTGTAACAATACGAGACACTCGAATCTACTACCATGTTAAGCTACAAACTTCCCTAAAACCTTCAACTGTTAAGATATGGGCCTATAATGTATACCAGGCTAAGAAAAGGCTAACAATTATTTACATATGCTGATGTGGTGGTCATGTGAAGATTATACGACTGTCAGGTCTTTTGCAAGCTCAGGCATTTCTTTCACAATTCTCTCTCTATTTCTGGGGCTCACCCTTTTTCTCAGGCCTCTTTTTGGGTCCAGTTGAGAATTTCTTGTGATTGAACTTGTGGAATATGTTTATTATAGTGCAGGATTAATGTCGCCCTTCACTATAAATCTCTTGTTTCCCATGTTTACTGAAATTAAATTAACCCCAAAAAGGAAAGTTACATCAATGGAACTGTCATTTTAGAATGTTCATCTTTTAAGAGGCATAGTTTTCCTACCTTCAAGTTCAAAATTATAATTGAACTAATTTTCCACCTGAAACCCGAGACTGTTTTCATGAGTTGATGCTTGAGTTTTTTGTCATATAAATTTAAGTTCTACCACATTCAGAATAATAGTGGCCTGTTAATATTAGGCTACCTATGTGATCCAGATGAAAAGAGAAATTCCCTGAGAAACTGACTATAAAGCTGTAAGAAGATCAAAATAATATAAAATTCAACAGAAAACATGTGACTGAGGAGGCAAGTACGACTAGAATTAACAGTAGAACAATAATAATGGACAATCACAACTACCTTGGTTTCATTTAGTCCATGACATTCATTCCTTGTGGATGTTTATTTTGTGTATTTATACTGCAATATGTGCTGTACTATTCAATCACTTCACAAGGATGGTCTGCTCATTTCTTAATCTAAGATTTTATGTTAATTCTTCCAGAGAGAAACTTGAAGCCTTCTTACTTCACTCAATGGAAGGTGGTTTGGTATCTGATGGTGTTCTGGCACAAGATATAAACCAAGCATCCTCATTCTGGCATATTCGTGAGGTTCACATTTCCATTTTGTAAATCTCTATATTGGCAAGTCCTTCACATTTTAAAGATTGAACTTAGAGAGATATCTCTTGCAGGATAATTTTGGAGTCATGATGACATAATGCTTAATATTCATATAGGAATGCTTTACCTTTGTGTTGTGGTTTTATTACATCACTAATACAATCACCTAGTGGAGAGGTGTTCAGGTGTTGATTGGAGAGTTGCTTAGTAGATTCACTTCTACAAGTGAATTATGGCTAGCTTTTTAGATGTAAGATTATGGTGAAGATTTCTAAAGGTCTGTATTCTTATGTCCAATATGATTAGATGTATGGTGAGTTTGTATCATTCTAAATCTATTACATTATGTTTGCAACAAAAATAAATAAACAAATAAGAAAAAAAACGTTACCTATGAAGACCAAAAAGAAGAAAAAGAATTTTTGTTAATTGCATACTTATGTACAATGCATCCAGCTAACTTCTTCAAGGCTAAGTTCATCTCCCTAATGTCATTCCTATGAAGCTGTGAGCTGCAGAGTGATTTTTAAGAACTTTTTCTAGGATAGGATCTGCTAGTTCAGAATTTTAAGTCCCCAATGTAGGCTATAGATTTTTGTTTCGTGTTATTCTTTTATTGTTTTTGTTCCAGATGTATTTACGTTATTCACTCTCTCCCTCATTACTTGTGAAATAAATTAAATAATGACACCTTTGTCTTATCTGACACAGCTCAATCATTTTTGAAGTATACACCATATGGGATTGAAAGTTTGCAATTTTTTAACCACTATGTACA
Source organism: Vitis riparia (assembly GCF_004353265.1). Classification (NCBI taxonomy): domain Eukaryota; kingdom Viridiplantae; phylum Streptophyta; class Magnoliopsida; order Vitales; family Vitaceae; genus Vitis; species Vitis riparia. Next base: position 19,731,680 of record NC_048434.1, on the reverse strand, counting down.
GTAATATCTGCATTGTAATCCTTGAAGAAAATAAACAGTGACATGGGTGTCAGGCATATCATTGACCAAATAAATAAATAAAATAGAAGCACTAGAATATTTCAATCCCTGTTTAAACCATTTAGTTGTCTTTTGAATCCTTTGGTAGGTGGAAAGTCATTTTCTGATGACCATATTGATAAATCTATTATTCTGTTGCACTTTATTATTCCAACTAGTGATTTAAAATCAAATGGAGAAAAAATATATTTTTATATTACTTTTTGAAACATCCTTTTAATAGTTTTCCTTTGTGAATTTTACTTACGTGTCACAGGGTATACCTGAATCAATAATGAAAGCAGGGGCTGTATACAAATATGATTTGTCAATACCTGTTGAAAAGATGTATGATCTTGTTGAGGAAATGCGAGTACGGCTTGGTAATCAAACTAATGATCTTTTTTTTTCTTTGATGTATTACTCCATCTTGGCAAAATGGTTAGACATTCCCTGTTCAGAGGCTGGACAGAGTGGAATGTGAAGTTTGAATGCAGAAGTTGGCCCTTGTGGAGTCGTCTATTCCAACAGAGGAAATGAGAAAAGGAAAGACACATTGAATGTGTTGCCAACTTGTCAAGAATAACCAGTTTATAGTTAATGTATTTCATTCTTGTAAACTATATTCTTCCTGTGGAGTTTGAAGAAGCTGTTATTTGTATGATATGTTCATAACTTCTCACCCTATCTCAACCTGTAATTGCTATTTCTAGGTCATTCAGCCAAAGTAATGGGCTATGGTCATCTTGGAGATTCCAACTTGCATCTCAATATTTCAACACCACAGTATGATGATGCTGTAATATCTCTGTTCCTACTTTGTTCAGGGTCAATTTATGTATTTTGAATTATTTGCCTTCTTATTGGGATGGAAACAATGCAGATTTTAGCACAAATTGAACCCTTTGTCTATGAATGGACATCTAAACATCATGGGAGTATTAGTGCAGAGCATGGCATGGGACTGATGAAAGCTAATAAGATACACTACAGCAAGTCAGCTGAAACGGCAAGTCTCGTATGGTTTACTAAAACGTTATTGCATTTTTATTTTTATTTTTGCTAATAATACAGTGTTCCCCTTTATACTTTGCTAACTTCTAGAGAAGCATTATGTACTTTTGACATGATGGAACTTTTTCCTAACATTATGTTTGGTTCTAGGAAAATACTAAGGAAATGAAAAAAATGTTAAAAAAAGAATTATTTTCTTATATATGGTTTTACTATAGAAAATATCAAAGAAAATTATATATGGCTAAAATTAATTAGAAACTTATGACTTTTTAAATTATTTAATATTTATATAAAAGAGTTAAAATAAGTGAAATGAGTTTGAAGTGGCATATAAAAGTAATTTATTGAATTTAAATATATTTTAACTTTTTCTTTCCTTCCGTTTTTCCTTTCTATTTTCTTTCCCTCATATTTTCCCTCAAATTTTCTAGGAACCAAACATAGCCTAATAGATTGAATTTCCTCTGCTGACAAGCATGGTTATTTTCTTTGGTACTGCTCTAAGTTCAATATCTTTTAGACTACTAACTGAAGGCCAAATAAAAAACAAGAAAAATGAATTTTCTTAGATTTAAAATGTAATTCCAGTTGAAATGATTAGACAATATGATAAGAAGACTAATTACTGTGCCCAGTGGGGTGATATACTTCAGTTGAAAATCATCACAGGGACAAGGGAGATAAAAAAAAAAGGTTGTCTTTTGAGGTAGTTATAAAAGGCATTATGTCTTGAGATTTCGGAGAAAATACTATCACAGTAGAGTGCAAGGTAAATCTGGAGTCATGCAGCTGAACCCAAATCGTTGGCATATTAGGATTTGCGTAGTTTCTTTGAATAAATTGCTCAAGGAAATTTCTAGATTTCTAGTGTACAATTTCTAATTTCCTTTTGAATTCTATAGGGTTTCCAAGAATAGAAATTATGTAATATTGCCATAAAATTTAGATTTTGGTATTGTTTGGTTGATAAAATTTAGGTTATTCATCTGTCAGAATTTTAAGCTAGAAAATGCAGTCTGTTAAATGAGGTTGAAGGGACTATATTAGAATTTTATGTTGTTGACTTAAGTAGTATTTTTGCGATTCCCAAACAGTAGATATTCTATTTTCTAGTTGGTTTTCCAAGAATATATGGTCATTTTATTCAAATGCATTGAATCATGTGGCCAGGTGCAACTAATGGCTTCCATCAAGAAGTTGCTAGATCCTAATGGGATCCTCAACCCATATAAAGTTCTTCCAGGCTCCCTTGCTTCTTCCAGCTGAGGTACAGAACATAACCCAAGACGCCTCTTCTCATTCATTATGTTAAATAATATTACTCTCTAAAGAGAGATTTCACAGGAGCTTGTGAAATTTAGAATGTGTTGAAACATAAGGAAAAGGATAGTTTGAGACATTCTGTCAGGATTAAATGTGACTTTGATATATGACGAAGAAATAATAGTGCAAGAGGCAGATGTACTCATATTTTCTTCATTGGAATTGCTATGATTAAATAATATTATTGTTTAAGGTACTAACTGCAGTATTTTAAGGGGTGATGATCTGTCTGTATCAAGTCAAAGTCCCTTAGTGTTACTTAATGCAGCTGAAACTCATGGTACAACATATCTTGGCTTAAATTTAAGCATTAGTATATTGTGTATTTTGTGCTGGTTCTTATTGAGCTTTCCTTTTTAGGTTTCCCACTATTTTCTCCATACTCTTCATGTTTCACTTCTGTCATTACCATTGTGGTTCTTTGTTCCAGTTTCTCACCTTTCCTGTTCTTCATTGCACTCCCATTTCAGGTTTTCATCTTTCTTGCTTCCTGGATCCTCTGAAGGTTGTGAAAACACAATGGTTCTATCTCTGCACACAATTTTGAGATTGTCACACATTTGACTTAAAAAGCATAATCTTGTTTTGACTGAGTGAAAATATAATATATCCAGAGATGCTTAAAATTAAGGCATTCAGCATTAGATAAAGAGCAAGTTGAACATATAGGGCAGAAACCAAGTTCCATAACGTGGTAGAGTGCTAAGACTATGTTTGGTTCTAGGAAAAGTACTAAGAGAAGAAGCAAAAATATCAAGGAAAATGATTTTCTTATTTCTGGATGTCATGGAAAAATGTGAAAATTAAGGGAGAAAGTGCAGCAGAGCATGGAAATAAAATAGTTGCAGGAACTTAAGAGGATAAAAACATCTGCCTCTCAAAAGCCATATGCTAAGTTGTGATCCCAAAAGGCTTGCATCAAGGAAAGAAAACAAAAAAGAACATATAAAGAGGAAAATTTTCATGGAATCGCCTTTTTTGACCTTTACTGCAAAAAGAAACAGTTGTTGTCAGATGCATCACTATCAATAGCACTACCACTCCGTAGAGTCCTTTGTTTTTGTCGCGCTATTTTGATTAAATTCTACACTTTGTGTCACACTGTTCTTTTGATCTGAAATCTATGCCATACTATTTTCCCTTCGACCTAGATTGTGTATCATACCAATAGCTCTCTAGCTTCTGCTTTTATATCTACACTATTAGCTTCATGAATATGATTTGACTTAAAAGATTATTGATGGTGGTTCTCCCTTCCACGTCTCCTGATACATATTATTCTGTAATTTACGGAAAGCCAATGCTAACTTTTGGCAATATATTCCCACTCTCTCCCCGGGGCCCCATGCTACCCAATAACGATGCACTCGTTTGAAGCATCGGATTTAAAGCTAAAATCCAAGCAATCTGAAAAGAATAACTCTCTTGTCATCCAACTCTGAAGATGCCTTTCCCCTGATATTGCTTGATCACCTTTCTCACAAGGATAAAAACTATTGAAAAGCACTCCAAATTTCACCAATACGAAGCTACTTTTGAGTTTCTCCGATTTACGATGTCTACCTCCGCAAAGTTCTTGTCATCCGATAAACACGCATTTGGGCACAAACAGACTGCATTTATTGCGTGCCTGTAGTTTCTTCCTAATGAATTAATATGTGTTCTCGTTAGGTATTGACTTAAACGAATTGTAAGGCATCAATCCCACGTAAGAAATGTCTTGCAAAACCCCCAATTCTTTTTCATCTACAGGCCTTACGGGATTTTCCAAGGGACAAATTCATTAATTTAAGGCAAGCATATGTTAATCCTGATATCATAGGGACAGTGACTTTATTTTAGTTTTTCAACTTTCGGTCTTAAAAGTATATACTTGGAGAAGAATTCAGAGGGAGGAAAGTGTTTTCGACTTTTACTTTCTATTCTATCTACCAGCTCCTTTTGAATTTGACTCTCGTTTATATTTGGGTCCCCCTCAAATTGATGGTACAAGTTGAAGAATCAAATTACAGGGCAAACAAGGTATTGTTATATTTATTAGGATTGGGTTGCATGCGCCGTGGAATCCCACATCACCTTTTCTTTCTCATTAGTAAAAGCATCATATCAACTTTTCAATACACATTATATCTAGAGATACTTTTCAATACACATTATATCTAGGGATGACAATGAGACAAGTTTAGGACGAGTTATAACTGAAAAAATCACTAGCTTACGCTATGACCTGAGTAGCATGAGGCACGTGGAATCCCGTGTGAATCAATAAGGACCACCTTGCAAAGCTAAATACCCCTGAGTGATCAATAACAAAGTAGTACCATGAGCTTTTCTGTCTGAATGCATTCAAAACGATTGACTTTCTACATGATCCCTCATCCAAATCCTGTCTCATTAATTCAAAATAATTATCATCATTGTCTCATTTAAAAAATTAAACGATGCGAAACAAGATAGGTATTTCCCATACTCGTCCTATTTAACATTTTTTTGAATTTTTAAAACAAATTACTTTAAATTTTTTTATATTTAAATAAATAATTAAATTATTATATTTTATAACTTATTTTATTAAAAAATATTTTATTATTATCTATATATTAAAAATAATAAAATAAAAATAAAAATTAATTTTATATATAATTAGAGCAGAGAGTGTGATATAATAAGACAATACTCGAATCCACCCCGAGTTTCAAAAAAAATTTCAAACACGTCTCAAACCCGTTTACTTAAAATTGAAACCCGTCTCATTGTCATCTCTAATTATATCGATATTATTAATTTAATCTATTGAAAAAAAAATTTCTTAAACATATCCTTTTTTATACCATCATCATTGCAGAAACAACAATAATGGGGAGACCATGGCGAAGGGATCCACAATGCTAGGGCGGAATATGTTGGCTTGTCCAAGAACCATGTGCCCTTGATGGAGCCCATTAAAGAATGGATTGAGATTAGGTAGGTTCGGTTTAGTTAATATTGGAAAATGTAGAAAAATGTGGGCATAATTTTTTGAAAATCCATTAAGATTTAGATTAGTGAAGTGAAAAGTTTTGGCAAATGGGTCATCAAAATATACGTTGATATTGATATTGGCAGATGTGTTAATAATTTCTAAGAGAGAAAATTTTAAAGACTTGGCAGGTATTTTAATAATTTCCATAGTTTAATCATTGTAATATGAATAAAGCATTCCATATTTTGCGCCATATCTGTAAATGACTTCAACTTTGGAAGATAATAGTGGAAATAACGGATAACGTTATTACTATAAAATAATTTATTATTTAAAAAAAAAATATTATTATTATTATTATTAAGAGGAAATAACTAATAATGAGGGAAGCATACAAAGGCAGGGAAGATTAGGGGTGGGAAATGGGAATTGCAATTAAACGATGCCGTTTAGGGCAATGCCTTGTCCTAGTGAAAAGATGCCTTTGTCAAAACGAGCTCCATAAATAAATCAGATATAAAGTGAGGACGGGAACAAAGCGACGCCGGCTTGTTTTTTGTCTCCGTCGTCAGCCACCACCGTAGCCATTGAAGCAAGCATGACCAGCTCCTCCGCCACCTCTCGCAAGGTCTGTTCCTCTCTCCTGATGTCCAGCCCTAATTTTTGTTTTGTCTTTGTGATTTGTGGTGTTTTCTAGGAAATTTTGCTCTGGTGATTTTCAGGCACTTGGCAAGATTGCTTGCAAATTGATTTTTCTCATCTGGTTGTATTGTGATTTGTGGTGTTTTCAAGGCACTTAGCAAAATCGCTTGCAATCGGCTCCAGAAAGAGCTTGTTGAGTGGCAGGTCAATCCACCCGCTGGTTTCAAACACAAAGTCACCGACAATCTTCAAAGGTCTTCTCTTTTTAGATCAATTATCTTTTTACCTCCGTTTGGTTTCTGGGAGAAACGTGGAAAACGGACGAAGAAAAAAAAGACATGATCTAAATTTTGTATCTTTTTATTTACTCTTTTGATTGCTGAGAGAAGTATGGAGGGCGAACAAAAATCAACCTCAATTTTGTATCTTTTTGGCTTCATAAAAGGGGAGAATTATGTAAAATGTGTATTTTAGCCTCAGATGGTGAAAACTACATGGTTCAAACTTTTCCTGGTAACCGAACGGATGGTTAAGGGAATTCTTTTCCTTGTCCACTTCCTGAAGATTAATAATGTCAATTTTGACCTTTGAGAAATTGGGGTTTGATCTTCATCTTATTCGTCTATTTATTGGGAGTTGGTTTTGATAATCTTCAAAGGTGGGTCATAGAAGTGCATGGAGCTCCAGGAACTCTCTACGCTAACGAATCTTACCAGCTTCAGGTTGATTTTCCTGAGCATTACCCCATGGAAGCTCCACAGGTAGCCAAAAACATTATCAAAATTTGCATTTCTTCTTCTTCTTTTTTTTTTTTTTTTTTGCATGCTTTAAATTTCCATTTGTTTTTATGCTTTCTGATTTGGTTGGTGTCATTGGACAGGTTATTTTTCTCCAGCCGGCTCCTCTGCACCCTCATATTTATAGCAATGGTCATATTTGTCTAGGTAATTTCTATGGCTCTTTATTGTTTTCCTCTTATTATATTTGCTTAGGGAGTTCTGCTCCATTTGTTATTTGGTTCTTGTAATGTTCTTCCTGGAATGGTATCTAGTTTCTGTGAAATGATTCTGCATTTTCCTGTTCTTAGATTTTACCTTTTATGGTTCATATCAGCTTAAAATTTCTCAGTGTTATTTATTTTCAAAAATCATGTAGTTTACAAGCTTAATGTCATCAGTTTGAGCCTTTGAAGATACTTTAATTTGGGTTTCTATTGCACTTTATATTTGCCTTTGAAGGTTCTCTGATTTTAAACCTTTCCTTTTGTCTTTGTCTAGAAAATATGTTAGGGTCTAGCACGGACTTAGCTCAAAATAATTTGTACTTGAGATTGCTGTCTTCATGCAAAATTTTGGGTTCCAGGCTCCAGCATGATTTATTTTTATTTGCACTTGAGCATATCGATGTCATAAGTCTGGATTGGGCCTCACAGTGGAGTTCCTGCTAGATGCAGTCTACCTTGGCTTTGTGCTGATTGATTAATGTTAAATTTTATGATTACTTTATGCAAATATAATTTATATGTATTTGTATGCATAAATTATTTGTAATTTGTGTTGATTATTTGCTACTTTATACAATGTATATTTATAGGGATGTTGCCCAGGACAAGCTGGCCAAAAGAGTACTACCAAATTCAGTGGTTATCCTTGTTTGTGGCAATTGTTTAAGCCTCTTAAGCTGTGCTAAAGAGTTTAATGTGATCTGATAGCGCAATACATTTTAAGGTTTAGTGACACTGTTAAGTCAAATCCTGACATCTCTAATTTCACACTAGGAACTGTGAGTTGCTTTAGGCTTGAGCTCGTCAGGGCTATACAGAACATTATTGGTTTAGCAACTTAAGTTTATATGTTTCTTGGCAAGATGGCTCATAGTTTTGAGAGGCACAAGGCACACTTAAGGTGCAAAACAAGGCACATTGTCTGAGGAAAGTGAGATGCACCTTTAAGGCACCTGTGCAGTCTTATGAAGTATTGAAAATTTGGATATGCACATATATAGTTACTGTTGCATGTTTATAAAGCAGATAATTGATTAATATATATTATTCTATTTATATTGTATTACTATTATAATATCATACACACATTGTCAGTGGAACTGTGTATCTTCAGATTTTTTAAAAATATACACAAAATACAGCATATACACACACACACACACATACACACACAAGTATCAGTTTACGAGTTGCTGAAATACCTAAAAGAATTTTACAATATTTCTCATTCTAAAAAATAAAACCCAAATAAATAAAATATAAAAGGAAAGGAAAACATGTGTGTGTGTGTCTAAAGAATTTTAAAATATTTCTCATTATAAAAAATAAAACCCAAATAAATAAAATATAGAAGGAAAGGAAAACGTGTCTCATTATAAAAAATAAAACCCAAATAAATAAAATATAAAAGGAAAGGAAAACGTGTCTCATTATAAAAAATAAAACCCAAATAAATAAAATATAAAAGGAAAGGAAAACATGTGTGTGTGTGTGTGTGCGCGCGCGTGTGTGTAGGGGAAATGGAGAAAAAAATGCCAAGGGATTCACTTTTGGAGTCATGGGCACCTAGGGCTATGGAGTCAGCCTGCCAGCTGGGTTTCTTCTTCTTCCTCTTTGCGAGCCCTAGCAAAAGAAAATGGCTCGTTGTGTTTGCACAAACCTGGATGAGCAAAGGTTGGAAGTAGCTGTCGAGTCTGATACAACTCCACTGAGTCTTATCCACTTCAGCGAGGTGTGCACGAGTCTGATACCTGATTCATCCTTAGGCAGTGACAACTCTGAATCGGCGTGATTCAATTGTCACGGCCGTGCCCCCAAGACAAATCAGCTGAACCAGTCCTTTCATTGAAACCAGTCTGACTTAGCTTGGGTGACTAGCGGTTGGCTGATGCTGGTGATGACCCGCTTCTTCAATCTTCTGTTCCCCGTCTTTGTTGCTGGTTGACTTTTTCTCTGGATTCCTTGGTTGAAGGTGCTGCCGTGGTAGTCATCTATCTCAAGTCTCCTTTGTATTTAGAAATGGGAATGGTCTCTTTTGCTCTACATTTGGGAAATAGGTGTTTGGGGGCTGGGAAAGTATTATCCAACATTTAAACAACAACATTTTATTATGTTCCTAAAATGTTAGTCATAATATAAATTAAATATCCATATATAATGAATTAAAATCAGCATGATAGATTGGGTTGTATTCCTAATATGTAACCATTTAGTTATTATATTGATTGAATATCGTCATATGATGAATTAAAAGTAGCATGGCAAATTGAAAATTTGGAAGAGTTATCAATGTATATATTTCACAAGGAATGGTGCCCTTTATTCAATTTTATTATATGAAATTATAGATATAGTTTCCTATATAATTTTAATTATTAATTTAAATATAATTAATAATTAATAAATATTTTAATTATAAATGTAAATAATATACTCCAAATATTCTAAAATATTATTATTCAATTTTACTCCATAAATTATATATTATGTAATCAATCAATTGATCTATGTGGAATTGACTGTTGAATTGTGTCTCTTTTAGTAAAAATATTATTGTATTTGAAAGAAAAGAGTTCTTAATGTTTAATATTATTATAAATCAGTCTAAATGTGTGCCTTGTGACTATTTTTTTTTTTTGGATAACCGTGGATGTCCGGGCCAGCTTACACGTACCTCGACTAATCCCACGGGGCCCTGAAGTTAACGACCGGGTAAACCTCCAGTGGCCCTGAGGGGACTCGAACTGGTGACCATTGGGGAGCAAACCCAAGGCCGGACCAACTGAGCTACCCCTTAGGGTTGTGCCTTGTGACTATTTAAAGAATGTTAGATGTGATAGAAGTTTACTTTATTATTTGTTGGAGTCAAGTATATTTATTTTTCCGATTTTACATTTTTTTTTTACTTGCATGTTATGTATATCTCTTATACCAATCCGAGATGTTAAGATACACCTCAGGACCTCCTGAATCAGTGATAATACTATGACTTTGAACTATGAGGATGAGAACTTCATGAGCTTTAGCAAAGTGAGAGATGCCTCGTCATCTTCTTCTTCAAATAGGACTGGATAGGGGTTAAAAGGGTCAAATGAAATGGTGTCATTCTACCTCAAGTACAACATCATTCTGCCTTGGGTTTTAAGGAAAGCAGAGACAAAACAACACCATTTTGTTATTTCTTTCCTTCTTCTTTTATTTTATTTTAACTATGGCCAAAAGCAATGTTGTTTCAGCCTGGGTTTTAAAAAAAATTTCAAAACCTTGCCTCCCCCCAGCTTCAGGCAGAAACCTGAGTGCCTAAAGTGATGCCTTATTGAAGGCACCTGGCTCTAGGCAAGGTGTTATGTCAGACATGTGGCACCTTTTGTAACTATGGAATAGTACACAGTAAGTTACTGATATGATGTTTTGCTAAGTTATCTCTTAAAGCATCCTGGACATTGTTGCTATTGCATCAGATGAGGAAATGAAGTTATAGGAGGTAATGGGGAGAAGGGATGGCCGGATGAGGTTTGTTGGCGTATCATGTCTCATAGGCTCTAAATGATTGGGAATTTTACGGCAATGGAATCTTTGCTAGATTAGTTGTAGTTTCATGTGGATGAATGAGGATTCCATTTCCTAGTACCATGACCAAAATGAACTCCTGCTTCCATCATCTCTTCCAAATTGATGTTCCAATATCTTCTTGTCATTTCTCCACACACTTTCTCTTTTTTTTAAAATAAAAAAAAAAGAGACGAGGTACCCCGAAATAAATAATTGTTCCGATGGAACCTTCTCTTATACCGGAGATTGGCCGTTGATACACGATCCAAGCCATTAATTCTTTTCTATTCGTTTTTATCTTTATTACTATTACCAAATCAAATACCAGACCAAATACAGATAGTTAAAAGAATGAATCTGCTCTTAGGAATCATTAAATCCCATAAATGATTGTTCTGATGTATCATGGAAATTCTTTGAACTGCAAGAATCAAATAATTCTCTGTGGTGGAACAAAATATCTCTCATTTCCCTCTCGAATAAATTATTCTTTTTGGTTTCCATTTCCAAAGGGATGGGATGTAAAATATATCTCTTCTCACCCCATTCCTATCCCTAACTAAAAAAGTGTCATCAGAGATGAAATTCCGAATGTCCCTGATGCCGAATAAATGATCAACATTACTATAACTAGAACTCTTAATTTGACTCCAATTATTAATGTTTTTATCCGTATTATTTATAACCCGGTCTTCACTTCCACTGGTATTTTCAATAGGATCAGGACTGTCCGTTGATTTACTTAGCCCACACCTGTATTCTAACTTCTCGTTAGACAACATCGAATTGAACCACCATTTTTCCATAGAGCTTTCTTGCCCCCTATTTACAGAGCAGTGTCCTGTTTTTAGATGGGAACTGTGTGGACAACTCTCAGTTAAACAAGTTGGAGTTTGGTGACTATCCAAGGTGGAGTTCTTCATGCTTTGGATGGCTTTGTGACAAAATTCTTACTCCAGTCATATTACTAATAGAAATTGAAGGATAACTAATAGTTGTTGCACGTCTAAGGGAGCACAAGATCTAGTTGATCATCTTATTCTCATTGCTCTGTGGCATGTGACTTTCTGTGTTTTATCTTGTCAGATTTTAGTTTGGCATTTCCCATGTAAATGGAGGATCTTTTGTTAGGACAGTTGACCATTCTAATAATGGACCTGCCTAGTTCTAGAGGGTGGCAGTTTCATGTTGCTTGTGTGTGTATGCATGAAAGGAAGAAGTTGAAGGTTTTTTGCAAAAGTACTTTACTTTGAGATTTTGAGTTCTCCACCGTAGCCTTGAAATACCGTTGTGTCAGCTTCGAGAAATTTGTGAACATCTCTTTTGACCACTTTATTAATTCTGTTTCTTCTTCTGATTTTTATTTTTTCTGGTATAAACTTTTCTTCCCCTCAAAACCACACAACAATCTGTCACTCAGGAGAGTGATTGAGCCCTAGAATTCCAACTAATGGCGATTTGTGAAGGACCTTTGCTTACTGAGTGAAGAATATTTCAAAAATTTTGTGCTTTTTCCTGTCATTGTAAATGTAGTTGTAGATGTCTAGAAGTTCTCCAACCTGCCTAAATTAGGTAAAAACCTGCTTTAAAACCTTCCATGCCTTGAGGGTGTCCGGCCTATGTAGGAGGGCACATGATGGACCTTCCACTCTGGTGCAACAATCTTCTTCCTGGCATCAGAGAAGCTTTTACATGGAAGCATCTATTGTCATAGTATTATTGAACATGTCTCCCGCAGAAGTTCTTTTCTGCAGAGGGGTAGAGCTGAATTTGATGATTTGGCTTCTCATAGGAGCCACTTTCATCTTATAACAATGCTGTTGCTGTAGCTTGGCAATGATTATCAAAATATGATGCATGTGCTGGTTGATTGCCACAACTTTTTGTGGTATCAAGAGGTACTATTTTTAAATGGGCTGAGTAGGGAGCAGGCAAATGTGATATGGTCATTGTTTACTTGGGGTGCAGATCCTGTGGAGGGGCCTATGGTTTAAAATGGAATAAAAGTTGAACACTGGCCAATAACAATATTGATAGACCTGAAACATCACTTCCTTTTCATAGTCTCTTTATGATTTGTTTGGATGGTTCAGTTATATTTTTATGGATCCAAATATGTTAGTTTGATTATGATGTCTAAAACTAACTTATGAACCTTTCAATCTGAAATTTTATATTTATTGACTCATGTGATGTGCAGATATTTTGTATGATTCTTGGTCCCCAGCCATGACAGTTAGTTCTATCTGCATCAGCATTCTCTCCATGCTATCAAGCTCAACTGTGAAGGTTCTTGTCCATCTTTCTTACTAGCACTTTCATATCCTTCTCAGTTCACAATTCAACTTGGTTTTCCTTGTGCTATGGTTCAATTCTCTGGGGCAAAGCTTTTATCACACCAGAAATTCAGTGATATTTTCTTTTAGAGAAAAAGTAGTTGAACAGTTGAACTCGCCTTTTTTATAAGTGTGAACCAAATAATCTGTGAATATCAGAGAGGCAATGAGTTTTCTTTTTTTACTTTTTTCTGTTTTATTCTTTAAATGGCAATGGATTCAGCCTGATGCATTTTAAACTTGTGTGCAGCAACGTCCTGAAGATAATGACCGTTATGTGAGGAACTGCAGGAATGGCAGATCCCCCAAGGAGACCAGGTGGTGGTTCCATGACGATAAAGTCTAATTTGCAGAGCATATTTTCCTTCGGTAGTTGTTCAAGAACACAGCTTAGGTGGCTTACGCTTCTTGAGTCTTAAAAAAAACCCTAAAAACAAAAGGGCATTCTGAAGGACTGGGATTCAGTGCAAACACACAATAGCTCTGGTGTAAATTGGCAATGCCTGGTATTTGTAAAGGAAGAGAACAATTTGTGCTTTTAGCTATGTGTAAGGGAAGCAAAACTCACTCAACTCTTTGTGGTTACTTCTGATAAGTGATGCCTGCTACACTGTAAGCTCGTGAACCCTTTTCGTCCTTGTTCTGTTACTCCTATCGTAATTTCTCAACTCCCAACATTTTCGCCCCCTTTGCAAGGACTTGAAATTTCATATCCAAGTTCTTCTGCTCAGTAGAACAGGACATAACACCTCTATATTGCATGTCTCATGATTTGGCCTTGTTTCTTGGTAATTATCTAGTGCAACTTTGCTTTGGGTTTCCCATTTAGTCCCTAAGAATGATCCAAAGGTTCCAGGGAGTCATTGGTTAGGCCTAGATAGCCATTTGCATGACAAACTGTAAACAGAAAGCCTTCTGCGGATCACACTTGATATATAGCAGTTGCCTAGAATTGACATGGGCATCAACTAATAATTTTATACTAACAAAATCACATTCAAAATACAGTATAATTGTCCAGCGTCTCAGATCAAAGTAGTCGTTTTTTTTCCAAGTTTCCGTTACCATGTATATCGTTAATAGAAGGATCATTTTCCCATAAAAGTGATTTTCCTGGGTGTTCCCTAGTAAATAAGAACTTGGATAACCTCCATCCCAAGCAACTCAGAATAAAACTGATTCTTCTTGGTCAAACTTATGAGTTGAATTCCTAATTTTAGACTTATCTGCAATGAAAGTCATGACCAACTTCAATAAAATACAGTGAACATATAATGACACCTGAACAGAACTTGTCTCCCACAAACAACAGAAGAAAGCAGGCATAAAGGGTTGGAAGTTTGGGAAAGGGAGAGTCGAGAAAGGAGAGAGGAAGCATGAGTGACCAGGTGAGACACCAAAGAATCAAAATCAACGGTATATGGATGCACATAGCTGAGCAGGGGACAGGACCACTTGTACTGCTCCTTCATGGTTTCCCACAATTCTGGTATTCATGGCGTCATCAGATGGGTTGCTTGGCCAACAAAGGTTACCATGTTCTTGCACCTGATATGAGAGGCTACGGTGATACTGATTCTCCTGTTAGTCCTACTTCCTATACTGTTTTTCATCTTGTTGGCGACATCATCGGCCTTATCGACCATTTTGGTGAACAAAAGGTCCTCTACCCTCTCTATTCTTTTCTTCTCTCTCTCTCTCTCTCTCTCTCTCTCTCTCTCTCTTTAAAACTGTTTGGCTTGTGCAATTTGACAAGGTGGTTGTGGTGGGAGCTGACTGGGGAGCTGTAGCTGCATGGCATCTCGGTCTGTTCAGGCCTGATAGAATTAAGGGTTTGGTATGTCTTTGTGTTCCATTCAAGTCCAGACACCCAGCCAAACCTACTGAATTCTTCACACAAACTTTTGGAGATGGGCTCTACCTGACTCAGTTCCAGGTTTCCTTTCTGTCCCTCTCCATACACGCTTGTGATGCATATGCAGTACACTTATATGGGATTGTTCTGTCGATAGGAACCGGGAAGAGCAGAGAGGGCATTTGCAAGATATGATTATCTGGCAGTGATGAAGAAGTTCCTCCTGATCAACAAGACAGATCTACTAATAGCTCCGCCCGGCATGGAGATTATTGATTATCTGGAGACACCATCTCTGTTACCAACATGGATAACTGAAGAAGAGCTAGGGGTCTATGCGGACAAATTTCAGGAGTCTGGCTTCACCGGTGGTCTCAACTACTATCGTGCTATGGACCTGTAAGCACAATAAGACCTCCACAAACTGACTCTCCCATCCGCTTTTTAAGTTTTTCTTTCAACTTTCAACTGATTTTCTATTGACCAAGGCCTCTACTGTGTTTTTGAATGCATATTGAATCCTACTACAGGAGTTGGGAGCTTCTTGCACCGTGGCAAGGATCAAAAATCACAATTCCATCCAAGTTGATAATTGGTGACAAAGATATTGGTTTTAAAGACGGTGGTACAAAGGAATACATAGAAGGAAATACCTTCAAGACACTTGTTCCCGACCATGAAGTCGTTATTCTTGATGGCCACCATTTCATCCAAGAAGAGAAACCTCAACAGGTCTCTGCTGAAATTCTGTCCTTCCTCGCTAAATTTTCTTGTGATTAGTGAATCTTCCTTGCATTTGAATCTGGTTTGTAATTTTCCTGTTTATCATGTATGATCTTGGACTTACACCGTCATCCATGCGGCTAGTGTCTGTGCTTATTATATAATAATTCAGTCCTTCAATTTTTTTTGCTGTAAAAAGCTTCCATATTGGAACTTGAAAAAGCATGTTTCTCGTTTCTCAGTGGAAATCACTAAGGAGAAGTCAGGAGCCCAGTCTCATGTGGCTGTTGAAAGAAATGAAAAGGCAGTTTGGTTAGGGAGGATGTCTATATGGGTGTAATTTTGAGTTTTGGGAAGTGCTGAGAGGTGATGGATAATGGAGGAGCTTATTAGGGAGTAGGAAGTGAGATGTAAACCTCTTTTAATGCTGAACACAGAACTTTGGTCCTTCCAAGAGCGGGGAGACTCAGTGCTTGCAAGCTACCACATAACAGAAATCCTCAAATGACTTGAATTTTGATGTCCATGCCAAACATCCATTCACTCTCGCCTCAAATGAAGAAGGAAAAAAAAGTAATTTTCCCATCTAAAGGAAATGACGAGACACCATAAAACTAAAACAAGAATTCCAAAAGTTCCAACATCTCCCCACTTTCTGATGCAATAAAGAGAGAGGAAACCAAGAGGGTTAAAATAATAGCTTTGTTCAGAAACCCAATCAACTTTCCTTGAATATGCAGTAAAAGGTAAAACAAATGACCTCAATCTGTGATGGCTGCGTTGAATCCATTGAATGAGAGAAATGGAAAACTGAGCCACCAACATAGTTTATTTGGCTGTTACTGATCCTTTAACCAGTTTCCTCAGTATATGCTGCTATACAATTTCAAAACCTGCTACTTGTGCTTTTGTTACGTCGGTTACTGAAGATTTCCGTGGATAAATTGCATCCTACACCAAATTTGATGTTGCTATTCGTAAAACCGCCCCAAATATGCTAAAACCCTGTATCTTTCCCTCTTCACAACCTCAAAGAATAACAGTCGGCAACCACTACCAAAGAATTAGACCAAAGAACAAGAGAGACACAGAGAGAGAGAGAGCGGGAGAGACAACTTTCAGTCATTCCTTCTTTTTAGTCTCAGCAGGTTCAGGACATTCTCATACACAACAAATGTTATTGAAGCAGCGGGTAGATTTTTCAGAATGCTTGGAGTTATACCCTTGTAAAAGCCTCGAAAACCTTCAAAACTGCAAAGCCCAGAAAGAAAAGACAAAAAATTAAGGGGAAAGGAGAGTAACATAAAGGTCTAAAAGGAGAACTGTCTCAACTCCCTAAACAGCAAACCTAGTCTGTCCCATAATTGTAATTCTGAAAACTTGAGATCAATGGCTATTCAATCTCTTTTACCATTTGTGATCAAATAAATCTAATTTTGCAAAGAGAAATGTTTTTTTTTTTTTTTTTTTTTTGAAGAGGTTTCTCTGGTCCTTTGGGATCCCCAAGACTCTTGGGAGCCTTCCTTATCTTTGCCTAGCTTGCTTGCAAACAAAAGAGAATGATCAAAATCATGTAGCTTATAATTTTGTATGCCTCGAGAAACTTGGCTCCTTCATGTACAAAGAGTCCAAGGACAAAACATACAGCCAAAGTTGTCAAGCATGCCCAGCATTTTAAGAAAGAGCACGGAAGTAAGTGACCTAACCCATTTTATCTGTCATTCAATGGCGATAAGAAGATGCAGGTTAAATTTCCAGCCAAAATTCATTCTCACCGTGCAGTTTCCTTCACAACATGCCAACTATCCATATATCTTGGAATTCCATCACGATTAGGTCTTTGCTGCAGATGAAAAGAGAAATTACCAAATTTTGACAATAACAAGGAAGATGAGAAGCGACATGCTAATGTTAATCTCAAGGAATAGCTTTAATAGTTGGTGCTGCAGAAATTCAATTATTGTCCTAAACTCCACAAACACCAATAATGTTGCTTGGTTTCTTTCCACCTTGGATTTTGCAAAGATTTGATACAGAGGTAAAAGAATTAAAGTATAGAACATTGTTGTACCTGCAATCGAGCTCGAATAACCTGAAAAGAAAACAAAACCCAACAGCATGAGAAGCAACTATCAGCTAACAGATGACATAAACATATACAAGGCTCCTTTAGATTATTATTATTTTTCATTTTTGTTTTGGGAAGCCACAAATAAGACACTGCCCCAAAAGGAATGCCTACCTGAAATGGGTATGTCATGAGAATGGCAGCAAGTTTAGAGGATGCTCCTAGTACAGCATAATCAACTGAATCCTGTGAAAGAAACATTGCATACTCATATAACTAATATATCATTTTGGTTAGGTTTATTCACGAAAGAAAGGCAGAAAAGTGCACTATGACTAAGCAGGAAACTAGACTGGGATCCTGGGATTCAAACTGGGATTCAACACTCTTTGATTTGTGTTAAATAAATGGAATACGAAAAACCAATCAATGGGACTGCATTACATCTATGTCCCCAAAAATTTGATCATTTGTATCAAGGCAAGGACCCTGCCTTCTTATAACTCCTATAGATGCACTTAGAAGGCTACACATCACTGGTCACATGTACACATAATTACATACATAAGCCAAGTAATTCACAACAGATGTGAACTAGGATTCAACTGATTTGCATTCAAATTAAATGTATCAAATATGAAACAACCCATCTATGCTACCACTGTAGATTCTGTGTTCCCAGTGATTTGACAACTATTGAGGCAAGGGTCCATCCTCCTATTCATTCTTACTTACAAGCATGCAGTGTACAAACCAATAGTTTTGTCATCTTTCACTCGTTACTACTCTGTGTTCCAGTGATTTGATCATTTCTATTGAGGCAAGGGCCCATCCTCCTAATCCATCTTACATACGAGGAAGCAGTGGGTAAACCCACACTCTGTCATCTCTTGCATGCTCACAATCTACATTCTACATACTCAGTGATTTGAACACTTTTTATTGAGGCAAGAATCCATCCTTCTAGTCATTATTACACATGAGAAGAAGTATATAAGCCCACACTTTCTTACATATGAGGAAGTAGTATATAAATCCAGACTTATGTAATCTCAAACACACACAAGCGCACACGCACACCAACACATTCATGTTAGTGATTAGCCTGCTTCTGTGGGATGAGTATTGATTGTAGAGACTTACCAACAATTTAGCATCACTTCCAAGATTCTTGTTACTTTCTTTACACTTAAATTCAACAACAAATTTACGAAGTTCCTCATACACCATGAACTGAACAGCACCATGAGAAACCTGCTGAAGCAACACAAACAACAGAATTCACATAAATGGAAAGCATGCTGAATCCTATCTTAGCTTGCATATCTGACACAGATTCATAACTTAGCACTATAATCTTGATATGTAGGCAAAATTAGAAAATACATAATTGTGACTCTAAATGACAATCGCTCTCTGGTCTGCACTGTCAAGGAATAGTTAGGCTAGATCCACAAGTTCTGGTTATTATTGTCAGCATCCACATGTATTACAATTACTTCATCTTCAAAACTTCTACCATGATATGATAATTGAGATACAAGAATAAGAGGCTTGGGATAAAAATCTATGTGGAGCAAGATGGATCCCCCCTGTTATGAGACTAAGGAAACACTGATTTTTAATAAATGATCGGAACACTGAGTTTTAATAAATAATTGTCTTCACACATATATAATCATATCACGGTTAAAAGCTTGTTATTTCTAAAACAAAACGGTAGAGAACAATTCATCCAGTGAAATACCATTTAAATAAGAAGAAAAAAAAATTATTTCTTTTTCTTTTTGATTGGTAAGAAGAAAAGAAACAAAATTAAGGACCTATTTGGCAATGTTTTCAAAAATGGCTTTAGAGGATAGTTCTTAATTGTTTTCAAGAACAAAATTTTATGTACAAGTTCAGATATAAAAAAACAATTTTCTCAACTTATTTTCCATGAAAGTACTGTACATTTATATACAATGCAAAAATTCGCAATATTATTCTTCATATTTTCAATGATTGCTCAGAACACTCCATAGAAAACTAAGAGCACCACAAATTTGTTCTAAAAAACAACTTGTCTTCAGAACAATTTTTAAAAAAATTGTTTTTTGTCAAAGTTTTCCAAATGGCGTTTTCCAAGTTAGAAAACCATTTTCTATTCAAAAGAACATAAAACTATTTCAAAAATAGTTTCCAAATAGGCCCTAAAGGATTTTTTTTATGACTAAATCCCTTCATGGCAACAAGGTAGTGAATGATTCAGACGAGAATAGAACTCCAAACAACGAGAAATAAAATTTTGGAAGAAGACTAAAGCTCAACTACAAAGGAAATGGTTGTAGAACAACAAAGTCAAAATGAGAAAAAACTCTATAGAGTAGAATGTACATATTCTAAAATTCAACAAACATCACCACTGCTCAGAATAAAAAATAAAACTAAACAAAATAGAGAAGTGGAAGGAAAAAAAAGGATTAAAATATAACAGTAACTTACGAGAAAAAGACTAGGAGCAATCCCTCTATAAAGTGCACTCCATCCTTCCTCTTTAAGTATGGTTCTTAAAGCATCTGATATCACATGAACAAGAAGTGATTGATGAGTAACAATCGAAAGCAATTTAAGGAGACCAAAAAAAAAAAAAAAAAAAGAAACAAAATTTGTCCAACCAAAATATTAACGAGATTCAAAATTTGGAGAATTAAAATCAAAAGGAGTAGTAGCAAAACACCATGTTAGAACAAGTATGTTGAGTTGTCCTCAACTGGACATTTCCATTAAAACCAAAAAATTCTCATCTAAAGAAATGAAATGCTCACTAGTAGCCAATGCGATGACCAAATTCTAAGAACCAAACATTAAACAAAATTCATGCATCACAAATCTTAGAACATGAAAGAAATATTGATCTTGATTTGACTTCTCATACTAGGAGCCAAAGTTAATGACTCACTAGGAAAATGGATATCTGATTAGCAAGTTAATGTAAGATGTGGAGCAGACCATAAAGCCCAGAGTATGGTCGGGTTTGATGAAGAGGAGTCTCAAGCTGCAGCCTTGTTTTTATAACCCAAATAGGATTAGTGCACAAAGAAACCTGAGAATGCCAAAAAGTTGTATTGTCAATAGGATATTGGGTTGTAACACTCATGAAACCTACTGGAATATTCTTTCTTGAAAATACTCAGAAACTAAAAGGAATGAAAATGATCACAGTTACACCTTAATAACAAAGGTTCTAATAATACCAAACCTTTTGATTGGCACAATACTTCTTGTGACATACTGATGATGCTCCAAGTTAATTATCAATCAAATGCCATCACTTGGTACTCCCTCACAGATAGTCAGGATAAATGACACATCTAAAAAGTTTTTACCACAATTTTGGTTTCTTTTTTCCCTCTTTTTTTTTTTATTTTTTTTTTTTATACAGTTCTTTTAGATCATAACTTTCATGTGTAAAATCTTTAAGTAAGTTGTGCATTTGATATCCAAATATGACCATGCCCTTTGGCCATGATCTTTAGAGGTGGTCATATTGCACACCTGTGGTTGGGGCCACCAGGCCTGTGGGTATCTGTGCTGAGCACTGATAACACAGGTAAGGACAACAGGGCAACTTATATGACACTTTTAAGACAACATTATGAAATAGAATCCATCTAAACAGCTGGAACTATGGTATTCTTCCAAATAAGATCATTATAGGCGCAAGTACTGACCAAAGCTCCTGCTTCTGCAGCTGAAGCAAGATGAAGACCAGGGCTTAGCTTCTGTGTCCCATTTTTAGAATACCTTTGTTTGGCTCTCCCATAGCTACAAAAATAATAAGATTTTATGTTTATAAAAGAGCTAATCACGTCATTCGATGTAACAAATATTAACAAAAAAATCCAAGCAAAGCAATGAAAGATAATTGCATCCTAAAAGTAAAATTCTATAACTGTCCTCTAGGCCATGTTTGGTTCTCAGAAAATTTGAGGAAAAATGTGAGGGAAAGAAAAAGTGAACGAAAATAAAAAATATATTTAAAGTCAATAAATTATTTTTATATGCTATTTCAAACTCATTTCATTTATTTTAACTCTTCAATATATAAATTAAATAATTTGAAAATGTATAAATTTCTAATTAATTTTAATTATATCTTATTTTCTTTAGTATTTTTCATAGGACAAACAAACATAAGAAAATCATTTTTCCAAACTTTTTTTTTTTTTTTCCTTATACTTTCTAGGAACCAAACATAAACCTAATGATATGCAAGAGAATAAATATGAAAAGGAAAAAAAAAAAGACATTTATGTCACCATGACACATTATAATCAACATATCATTTATGTAACATTCATAGAATCACAATTTGAAGAATATTGAAAACCATATTTGATCCCCATCTTTATCAGTGATGTCATATATAATAATCATAATACTCATAGTACTTGACACTTCCCTCCACCAAACAAAAGACAAAACAACTTTAAGGGCACTTTTGAAGTGTTGGAACAGGAAATGGGAATGGAAAATCCATTTCATTTCCATTCTTTATGATGTTTAAATTACTTATCAGAAATGGGAATATGAATTAAAGCTCATTCTTGTATAAACCAAAACCATATTATCAGGATTTTGATTCCTCTCTTTTATATGACATCATGATTCACTTTCGTTCCTATTTCCATTCTCATTCCTGTTACCCACACCAAATATACCATAAAAGAGAATAAGAGTAACGGAGAGGAACAAGATTACCCATGGATTAACTGAAATTTCAAAGCCAGTGTGCATTCTGCACTTAATTGAAACTCTAGCACTAGTTTGTAAAATTAAGCAAAACATATTGAAGGGCAGTAATAACCGAATGCACAAACTTCTTAAATTAACACTTACAAGAAAAAATATAGACCCCATGACACAGTTGAACCTAGAACTGCAGGATAGAAGCCAGCATAAAGCCCTCTCAATCCCTGAAACAAGGAATGATGTGGTTGCTAGCAACATTCTCTCCTGGACACGAGATATACAACACAAAAATGCCTAGAGAAAAAAAGAAAGAATTTTCTTAGAATGATAAATGAATGTACTTTTTCTCCTCTGCAATAGTCATGATCTATAGAATAGTGAAATTCTCTTTTATTTCCATTCCTTATATCTTATGCTGTGTGAAATTTTAGAATTAATTAAAAGAGGAAGAAAGAATCACTCTATTCAAGAAATTGATCTGGTATAGTTCCTGTATAGTTTGATAATCACAAGGTAAAATGAATTCACAGAAATGGCTATTGCAAAGCACCACACTTCAATAAACGTAGCTATATAGCAAAGAAAGAGAAAAATGAACATGGTTTTGCGCTACAAAGGGGAAAAAAACCCTAGAATCAGAAAATAGAAGTAGACCAAACCTCCAGCCGAGTGATCGTGAAGATAGCGTGTGCAGTGTTCTTGTAGGTTGGAAGATTAGTCAATCGGCCATCGTTTACTGTTCAAATCAAATCAAATCAATTCAAAACCAATATGAACATCGACCATTATGCATCTCCATATCGAAAAGGAAAATGTAAAAGATAAAGAGAGTGCATATATAAAAAGACAAATGGATGCCTGCAAATCTAGTACGGACGACATCCAGAGGGTGCATAGCAGCGACCGTCGCGAATCCGGCGATGGCGCCGGCGGTGGCATTCTCCCATTCCCACTTCCTTCTATCCAACGCCGACATTTGATTCTGTTGGGCCGGAAGACGCGCTGGGCAATTGCTTGCAGAGTAGCTCTCAAGGTTCTAAAAGAAAAGAAAACGGTGTCGTTTCGCAGGATCCTAAACAGTGATGTGGCGCGAATTTTCCCAATTCACTGTTGAGCTTTTCGCACGAGATGCAGAAATCAGAATTTATAAGAAACATAAGAGGACCCTTCGTCTGCGCCACCATCTTCCATCCAAAGAAACTCTAAACTAATCGACCAAATCAAGATTGCAATAATTCAGCCTAATTAAATATCATCCAAGTCAATTTGTCGACCTCTTGTTCAATTTAGGCTATTTTTTTATATCATTGCAAATTCCCGTAATTCCTCGCATTTTTCTAAGTAGCCATTCATATGACATTTCTATAGGACATAAGCGCATTGTGGCTCCGAATTTTTATAAATAAGTTGTAAAAATTTATAATATTTTATTTATTTATAAAATATATTTATTTTTAATGTAATTAAAATCTTTAAAATTTAATTAAAAACCTAAAAAAATAAACTAAGTGGGGGCATATATATATATATATATATATATATATATATGAATAAATCACACCTAAATAGCCCATTTTATTTTTTTATTAAAATGGAAATAAAAATTATTTTATATATATGGGATGGGGCAAACCTATTTTGGATACGACTCGTTCTTTTTAATTTTTATATAAAAACGGGATGAGAATTAATTTATATAAACATGATGGGATTAGGATAGGAGCTACCCATCCCAAATCCGCCCTATTGTGTTCCCTACTTCCAAAGCACTTAAGCCCCATCTTCTCATCTCTGCAACAAATGCTGATCTATTAAAAATCTTATCTCCATCAATGCAAATGCAGCATCCCATTGCCACTGAGACATACACCTTCCAATTATCCATCGTGGACACCCCACTTCTGGCTATGATTTGCTTGGTTATTTGGGTGCTTCCACTCCTTGGTAGCTTTAGTCACACCCTCAAAAGAGGCATGGAAATCCTACAAATTGGCAAAACTTCATGCAAGCTTGAGTGATATACCTCAGGGATTGTTTTGTCAACCCAGCTTTTGTTGGGTTGAAGACCATTTCTCTGTTCGTTATACTCAACTATTGATTAACACTTCCACTGCCCTATAGTTTTCCCCTTTTATTAGGAGGGTCTTTTTAACATGGATCTTGTGTTATGTGCCTAAATTAATGATCTTATGTGTATCATCTTATTCTTAGTGAATTCTTTATTTGCAAATTATTTCATATTCTGTACTAAGTGTGAGAAGAGGAATGCATTGCTTCCCAATAGAATAACATGACCCCTGCAAAGCATATCTGGCTTCATCCAAGGTGAGAAACTGCCGGTGGAATTCTATATGATCGAGGAAAAAGGATCAATTCTTCAAGTGTAACGCCAAGTACATGCCATTGCCACCAAAACTTGCTTTGCTCCTGGAGAAGTCACTAACGACCCTAATTTTGTGCAAAGTTACATAACAGGCTATTAAATCCATTCAAGGTGGCATTTGAATTTGAACATCTTAACCATTAAAACATGCAACAATGAATAGCCACAGGCTCTCCAACAAGTGACAAATAGCCCTCCGGCCAAAAAGCTCCCTCATTCTTTCACATATCATCACAACTAACAAAGCCCAGGTTTCCCAATTGAACTGTTGATTAGATCAATCATGAAGGGTTCAATATGTTGGAGGCCCGATGGTGGTACTTTAGAGCAGACAATATCATCTTAACAATGAGTTATTTTCTCCATCCCTTGAGAGTATCATTCAGAGGTGTTAAGGTTGCTTCAGGTAATCAGGTTGCCAGTCATTCCCCAGCTGCAGAAACCAAAAAATAAAAGTACATACAAGATACTATTTTTGCAGTATTTTCATTAAGCAAATCAATCATATAAAGAAAGAGTAGCTTACCCATCAAAAAAATATATTTTTAAACAATCCATTTACCAGTAGAAGACCTAAAGAAGAAAAGTAAAGAGCAGACACAAAGAAACCTTTTTTTAACTCTTTTAAGATTTGTTAGATGCATCAGTTCATTTCAAGATAAAGCCCAAGCAAATTCCATGACCAACTAGGAGTGGTTCGGTTTTCTTGTATTGAGTTGAACAACAATTGATTAGAATAGAATAAATTTCAATTAAGAAATTTACAATAATCCAATTTCTCTCAAGAACACACATTAAGTAATGTGCACCCAAACACGACAACAATTAACAAACAGGAGACCACAACTTCCTCAAATTGATAAGTTTTATAGAAAAGTAAAATAAATATGTAGATATATGTGTCTACACATGCATGTATGTAAGTCAGCAGGGCAGAGATATGTGTATATGAGGCATTGTTACCTTTTGAATCTACAAAACCATCAAAGCACACTAGGCAACCCATGTCACATTAATGATCTTGAAATCATTTTATCATAATCGTTTTTTTAATCAAGAATAACAAATCATAGGAATGTCGTTAGCAGCCTTTGAGTGAAACCAGTGAGCTACACTTAGAAGGCCACAAACACAATGCTAGTGTAGGTGAGCTTACTGACCATTCACACAGTTAACAGCCTCTAGGCCAATATGTGACTGGCTAATTGGCCACCAGGAAAAGATTATTGTCAAAATGTTTTGCTATCCCCTTTATTAAACTACATAATTTTTTCAATCGACTTCATACAGAGTATGCGGAGGTATATTAATTCTTAAGCTCTTTGCAAGTCTACAGAGAATGTATTGCAGAGTTTAGTCCCTTCTTAAGCTCTTGCTAAATTATAAGCTAAGAAGTATCCATTGTTTTGACAATTCAAAGTTATTTCAAACAGGCTTTCATGAATCAGTACCTTGAGCAGACATCCAAAGCCTCTTTAGCTTATCTCTGTAGGCCCTGGAACCCCATGTACATTTCTCGTCATAGCTATGGAACCCATCCCGTATCGTGTTAGTGAATGTAGGAATAATGCACACGATGTGCTCGACACAATTTCTATATCTTTTTTGTGGGTGAGAAGTTTGGCCACATAATAAAGTGGTTAACAGGTTCATGGAAATGTGGTAGAACAAACAACAAACAACAGAGACCAGGAAGCCTATATGGTCTGTCACTGTGTCCATAACTGATAAATAGCCATTAATGAAGAGACATGAAAATTATTTGAGCTGGAGAAAAGAAATGTTCATATAAATTTGTGGGTCCTATAGCCAAATTCGTTTTGCACAACTGCACATAGCAGTCAAAATCCCACACCATAAATCCAAATCCATCACCTAGAGAACAAGTATTAAATAATCAAATCGCAAAACAGAGAGTGGATTGCCTTATTCCATGGTGACCTTGGCGCCCACCGCCTTCATCTTCTCAATGATATTCTCCGCCTCCTCCTTTGGCACCCCCTTCTTCAAAAGTGTCGGCGCATGCTCCACCAAATCTTTTGCCTCCTTCAATCCCAAATCCGTAAACGTCCTCACTTCCTTAATAATCTTAATCTTCGCTGCCGCATCGAACGCCTCTAGCTTCAAATCGAACGCCGTCTTCTCAGCCGCCTTCGCCTCTGCCGCCTTTGGCGCCGCTCCACCGGCCCCTCTCACCCCGAACCCCATGCCCGGCATCATCACCGCCATCACCGGCATTTCATTTATATCCAATTTTTTGCGCAAAAGTTCCGTCAGATCAGAAACCTCTAATAAGGTGAGACCGGAGATCTCGTCTACGATGGACGAAACCCTCTCGGAGGGGACTTGCGCAGAGGAAGTGTATTTCAGTACAAAATTCAAACGGTTCCATAAATGAGAATTAGGGTTTAACGAATCACAAAAGGTAGGGTTCTGAGTGATGCGGAGCTTGAGATTCCTTGACAGCTGAGGGACAATGCTTCCAAAATACCTCATTATTGTAAGAATATATTGGGAAAACTATGTGGAGAATGCTAGGCGGAGGAAAGCCATGACTGAACTCTCAGAGTGAAGAAAGGAGGACCATCATAAACCCTAGTGAAGTCTAGTCCTCTCAGGCCTTCGAACCAGCCTGAGCCTTGGAACTTTGAACCTTGAACCTTGAACCTTGGACCTTGGACCTTTTATAGAACAATGCGTATGGTCCATGGTTGTGTGGCCCCATGGTGCGTCCCTTACAGTCTTGGGCCTTTAGACTTCGGGCTTCAAGCCCATGTCGAAAGTATAGGACCAACCAAGATTATAATATTAAAAATCAATTCATGTCGAAGATATGATAAAAGATAATCTCGTCCTCTTTAGTAGTTTTTTCAGACGATTGTCTAAATTTTGATACGAGATGAACACGCGCCGGCTGCCGAGGACTGCCACCACGGATGTGGAGGGTCTCTCTGTTAATATTGTTTTGAATCCAATGTATTTACAATTACAACTCTTTTTTGGGAAACGTAAAAGTATTGATTCACATAAATTGAGAGATGAGATCATGAGACATCTAGCCATGGTGCTCACCAGCCTTGGGATTTGTAGAAAATTATCAAGGTTTTAATTGTAAAGTGTAAACATTCAAAACTGAAAGGAAAGCAAGGAACGCTTGGATCAAAGAGCCAGACACTGGGTTTTCATCCCATGCTTGACGAAGAGACAAGCGAAGAGGTAGAGGAAGACGGGACCGATACCAGCATGAAACGGAGTAGGCTGAGTGGGAGAAGAGCAAGGAAGAGAAAGGAACAAGGAGGGGGAAAGATCAAGGAGGAGAACGACTCTCAGCTGCTTACAAACTCTTTTTCTCAGGTACCCACCCCACCTTTCTCTTTCTTTGTTATCGGAATGGACCCCTGCTTGGTTTTGGAATGGAAAAGGACAAAGCTTTTAAAATGCCTCAAGAAAAGGAGAAGGCTTTGACGTTTTCCTCTGTTTGGTTCTCGAGAAAAGAGTGGAAGTGAGGAATAAAGCCTTTTGCTTTTCTTTTTGTGTGGCTGGTTGTGGAGAAAGTATGCACGAGAAATGAGGCACTGCTTATTGTACGGAAGGTAAAAGGAGAAGGTGATAAGGAAAAAATGGTTGTTCCTTTGCTTGTGTGGATGGATATAAGAGAGGGGGTGAGGAAGGTGGAATAATGACTGAGGAAAAGGGATGAAAATTCAATTGCATGTCTTTCTCTAATGGGTTTGATGCTCTGTGGCTATGCAGAAACTCAATGGGGATTTTGTGTGTTAAGTTGGGTTTCAGAAAGGAGACTACAGACAACATATAGCCTCCTCTGTTTGGCCTCAGAAAAGGAAGGAAAACAAAAGGAAAATAAGATCTGGACCTTACGTCATTTTTTTTTTGTTTGGTTTCCGGGAAAGGAAGTACAACCAAAACTGAGTCAAATAGTGCTTCCAAATACGTGTAAGACCAGAATGTGTAGCGCTTAGGTTCGAACTCGTTATTTATTTCTTCTTTTAGGAAATTTTATAAGAAATCATTAGGACACACTAGAGAGCCACCGCCATCATCTGCCTTTATCAACCCAAAACAACCCCATCAAATTCCCCATACCCAACAGCTCTAATCACCATAACCGTGTGATTTACTTTCACATCTAGGAAAGCAGAAGGTAAAGAAAAAAATTTGAAGGAATCAATCTCAAATTTTCTTTAATTCTTCTTTTTCCTCATTATATTCTCATCATCCAAACAGCAGCTGAGGACTGATGTCCTATTTGCTTTGGACTACGGTATGTGGGTTCTATATTGCTGAACAAAAGACTGCTCCTATTTTGTATGCTATTGTTTTTAAAGGACTAATTATTGTTTGAGAAGTTTGGCTACAAAAAGTAATTTTTTTATTGATAGCGATAGAATGTTGTTAATCCTTTTCTGAGTATTCTGTCAACATTAGTTCATGTCACACGTCCATTTGTAGGGTTGGTCTGTTGGCAAACATGGGAGAAAACTCTTCTTCATTTTTTGTTGAATCTAATTAATTAACTAGGTCATATGGTTGCAGTGAATGTGCATTTAAGAAGCAAGAGGCCTACTTTGCTGCTGACTCATGCACTGGGATGACAGATCTTTAGATCTCCTAGAAATCAAGTGACACCCTTCACACAAACAGGAAATATCATGGACCTTATGCGTTTTCATGTAATAGTTAGATGCCTGTTATAAGTCGATGTTGGTAGGAACATGAATCCTTTTCTTTTCGCTTTTTTCTGATTTCCTGTTTCGTTCTCATTATGTTTGTGATTACTTACATGTCTTGATATGCAACAAGCAGTGTGCTTTTTTAGTACTTCTTGTACGTATCTTTTCTTGCCTCTCAATGGATTCTCATGCTTTCCCCTTGAAGGGCCCAAGTAGCCATGCCAAGACAGTCCCATATTCCTGTGCCTCCTTGATGCAAGCGAAGGCGCTTAGAGAAGCGGAAATCCACATTGTTGATATGCTTGCCAAGACAGTAGAAGGGTCCACTCCAGCTTCTGAGGATATTCAAAACTCCTTGAAGCGTACTACTTCAAAACCCCTTCCTCACATTCAGGGAACAGAAATTCACTCTACTGCTGCTCACTCAGTACCCATCCAAACATTAAGAGATGATTTCCTTCTGTCGGTAGGAAAATCAATCCTTGTCACTTGCTAAGACATCCATTGCCTCCTTCATCGGTGGAAGTTGTCTCTTTTCTTGTACTCCACTTCTTGGCTCTGATCATGTGCTATCATTTAGTTTCTATGGGATATATTTTTAAGGAAGAGGAAGTTCTTTAAAGTTATTTCCTAATATGCGACTACAATCTATGCATTTGTATTTTTTCTACAGGTGTTTTCTAAACCACCAATGGTTTCTCCAGTGACACCCTCAAGATACACTACTCGACATGCAAAAATGGTTGCCCGCCAGCGTGCTTCCTTAAGGCACATCATTTCTCAGGAGTTTGAAGGGAACCACTTATCTGCTTCTCCCATGGAACCCCTTGAAGCTGTAATTCACTTTAGTATCTCACATTATTTTGTTAAAGTTTTCTTAGTTTTCTCAGTATTCTCAGCATTCAAGTATTAATCAAGGTCAAAGATGTAGACATGCTGTAATATTTGATTATATTGCCTTCCATATTAATTGCATTGGTGTTCTCTCAGATGCCAAGGGATTCCTCTCATGCCCCCTCAACGTACTACAGACGACATGCAACAACGGTTCTTCACAAGCATGCCAACTTAAGCTCAGTCTCTACTCAGGGGTCAGGGGAAAAACACCCAGGTGGTCCTGCCTCTTTACTTCTTGAAGCTGCAATTGGCAACCCAGCGCCCATAGGTCCTGTACCTTTTGCTGCTACCACAAATGGCAGAGAGCATATTCCATTAGGGGAGGTGACCACAGCATCAAATATCTTTGAGAACAGGCCAGAAGAGAGTACCCACAATCAGGAGCAAGAGAATGTGCATCTAAGCCAATCTCTCACCCTTAGCCTGTCAGAGATGGCTGGTTTGTGGGATGATGGCACATCTGGTGACAGTGGGGTGGGATTTCTTGCAGTTGATTCTTCTTCAGTAATGGTGGGTGAATATAGAGTGAAGGAAGAATTTGCGCCTATTCTCAGGGCTGTTCTTTTGAAGCATGGTGACATTGCTGCAAACTGCTCCTTGCAAACTATGCAATCCCGTTCATCTTTCTTAGAGATTGTCTGTGCCATTGTCCACAAATTGCAAACGACCAGCCTCCCATATCTCACACGAGTTGAGATCAATTGCATGCTTGCAATTGTTGTGGATCTTGAACTTGTAAGGATAGAAGTTGGCTGGCTTCATCAGAGGCTGAAAGAGATTCTTGATGCAATGCATCTGGTCAAGCATTTTACCACCTTGAAAGAGGAACAAAAGAAAAAACATTACCTCATGGAGGAGACCAAGAAAGAGTTGGAAGCACTACAAGAAAAGGTTCATTTGACTGAGGATAAGCTGGCGGCAATGAAGGCCGAGGCTTACAAATTTAGTGAAACCATCTCAGATGCCAAGATCAAGGTGGCGCACTTGTACCAAAGGCCCTTACTTGCTGACCTGCTTTGATTTTCCCTCCCACCTTTCTCATATCTCTCACACATTATGTTGGAAGTCAAGCGAGTAAGGTACTGCATGGAACTCTTCCATTCAGGGTAGAACTCTCTGTAAATTAACTTGAAACCTTGGCCAATGTATAACCTTAGGCACTGCATAGAACTTTACCAATGGAAGGCACTCCATAAAACTCTCTCTATATACCTTCTTGCCTATTTAGAAAAACAAAAAAGAAAAAGGGAAAAAAAAAAAAATGCATCAAAACATCAATGTCCTCTTTAAAGATCGGAGGCAACTAATGTCCTCTTTCTCCAATATCAAAACATGCATCAATATAGATATTTCATATGCCAATGCTTCCATCTGGGCCAAAAATTATTTTATGTTTCTTGTAAGATCCTCACTTATGATCTATACCTTAGAAATTTGTGGTTGTTGTTGAGAAAATTTTGAAATACGTTCCTTTGGATCTCCAGATTCCTGTAATTATTGGGGTTGACAGTCTGTTTGATTACCTAGAAGACAGTAAGTGGGAAAAATACCCTGCAATATTCGAGCATGTTGAGCATGTACTGCATGTTATATGAGTTACTAAGTTTCATTTCATTTCCACGAACCTCAGGCAAGATTCGTAGTTTATTTTCTTCTAGCTGAAGCTTTGTTTAGTTAGTCAACAAAAGGATTAGTTATTCCATTATAATTTCTCAATGGAGTAGGGAACAAAACTGTTGCAAGCTTCTGAGTGTGAGGAAGCCTTTGAGTTACATTAATGCTCTCTTTTTCCCTTGACTAATCAACTAAGCCTTTGAATTACATTAATGCTCTCTCTCCCTTGACTAATCAATTTGAAAAGAACAATCCCAAAATACTTCAGGAACCCTGGACTGGTGGAAAGAGAATCCAAATGAAAATGCCAATCAAATTGGCATACTTCTTCATTTATTATACAAAAGTAATACAAAACTTGCCATAAGCACCCACTTATCTAAAAAAAAAAAAACTTGCCATAAGCACCCACCAGTATGGCATCAACGCCCAACACATTTCAACAGCCACTGCATACATGAGAGTTAAACAGATACAAGTTACTTCATGAAAATGAAAATGAAGAAAGAAAATGCACACACATTACATCAATTATTTTACTTGAATCTACTGCAATGATCCCATTCTAATGTCCATTGACCCTCCTGCAGTTTTTCCTGATCTCTCCCCTGGAACCTGTCAATGGAGATATATTTGCCATCTTAATCATGGATTGAGCAAATTGCTCAAAGAAAATCTTGTTGTTCGCTGCATATTGCTTTACTAAATCCATGGAGGCTTGGTTCTTTGTGAAGAGAAGTTGATCAGAACTCAACAGGCCTTTTGATGCTAATATGTTCTTGAAGTAGCTGTTATCAAACTTTGTAGGGCTGACAAAGTCCAAGAAAAACAGGTTCTGGTCACCACCTGATCTTGGGCAGCGGGCGCGCAATTGAGCAGCATATGACTGGTCCAGCGAATAGTCCGGCCGGCCATTGCCAGATTGGTTGTAGAGCCTCTGTCTGAAGCTTGTGCACCGGGAATTCCCAATTGTGTGGCTCCCTGCACTCAATTATCAGAAGAAAATTAACCATATCTGCTTCTTACAATCATCAGGGAGTTCCTGTAAAAAAGTAGTTAAAAATTTTCATCAATTTTACCAGATAGAGCAACAAGATCCACGACGTTAAGCCCGTGTAGCTTGAACTTGGTGAGAATGGTCTGGAAGGTGTTGTTTGGAGCAGGAATGTTGTTGTTGGAACCACTCAAGCTGGCACCTCTGGAGTCCCTTCTCCCCAGTGGCACCTCCCAGCTAGGCCCCCCAGTCTGTACACTCAAAAAGAAGTAAATATCACCATGCTGGTTAAATATGGTAGCCGTGCCATGTCAAGAACAAGACTGAAAAATGTGACAACTGATAATAATACTTACTAGGACGCTTGAGTCTCTAGCAGCAATAGCCAAGATATCAGAGCAAGATACAGTATGGGGGCATTCCTTCTCTACTGCAGACTTGATATCGTCAATAACTTCAAACCCTCGAGCAGAATTACGGTTAGGGACGGAATTCTTCTCAGAGATTATGCCACCACTGCTGTCTAGCAGGATTGATGCATCGCAGCCCTGTATGGAAAAGTATGTTAGTAGTGGAAAAAACACACCAAGCCCACAAGGACAATGACCTTTGGACTGTAATGCAATGTTGAGAAGGCAGGATGGTGTATGGTGTATGGTTTATGGGCCAGTCAGGCAGTCACACAACATGAACCTTTACAAAACAATCATGAAAGTGAAGCCTCATGATTGAAGCAGCCATGCGAACTTCTCTTGCAACAGCCTTGGCCATCACCGACTTCACGATTTGTTGAGCTTTGGGGCATGAGTGGTCGTAGAATTGTGGATAGAGGTAACCACCATTGGTCTTGTGAGACAAGCTAAGGGGAACAAAGGCAAGAAGAGAAAGAGCGAGGAGAAAGCTCATGAACCGAGCCATATCTTTTGTTTCCTTTTGTCTTTTCTAGAAAAGTTGTCTAGATTTGTTATGATCGAAGTGGAGATGGACTATGGGTACTTATAGAGTCGGAAAAAAGGGGAGGGGGCCCCTATAATATATGGAGTCGGTGTCGGCAGCTTTAAGCTTATTAGTAGTTTTCCATGACAGTGAGTAGACAAGTCAACCAATCCATAAGAGGCTCTGTATGGATTACAGTGAAGAGTAGGCCAGGTATCCTAAATGACGAAAAACAATTATTTTTGACTGCTTTGCCTTGAAGCTAAGGCTTGACACACCCTCCAGGCTCTAAGGCTCAAACTAGCCCTTAAAACCCACGCTACTGTTTGGGAATGAAATGTTTTCGAAAAATGCTTTCGAAAACAGTGATGAAAAACAGTTTTGAATTTTAAGAGTAATTTTTGGAAATTATTTAATGATGCTATTTTCATTTTTTGCTTCTGGAAGTCTACTTTTTTACTGGGTCGAAAACGCTTTAGCCTTTTGTGTTGGAAATCAAATTTTAGCATCGAAGTCATTAAATGAGTCCCACCTAATCTTTTTCTTTCTCGTGAATCAAATAAATGGGGTCAGGCGCAGGAGATCGACCGCCACCATTGGAGCAGGTGTTGACAAACACGACCATCTCAAAATTATTGACTCAAATATCCTCATAAAAGTAGATGTTTTTTTGCTTTTTGAAATATCATTTTTTTAAAATATTATTAAAAATGGTTATTTAAAAAAATAAATACAAAAATATAACTATTTATTCATATTCGATTTAGTCTCCATCTCTCTCCTACATATTCTATTTGTTCACTTTAAGACCATATTTTCAAAAAATATTCATGTTTGAAAATACTCTCGCACTTGTTCCTCATAAACATCCATTGGGACCCACGTTTGCAAATAAATCTTATCTCTTATGATTTCCACCCTTCATTTATGGGTTTTTTGTTCAACACACCAAGTACAATTTCGTATTTATGGATTTTTCATTCAACGCATGCTGACCACGTACAATTTCATAAAGTTCTTCACGTACTGGGACCGTACATGGCTCCCCCCAATAACCCTGATGAACCGTATAATTGGAGTTCGTCCGTTTGGGAGCGGGAAGAGAAGAAAACAAATCTTGGATAGCATATGCGAATACTAGGTCAATATAATCGGCCCATTGAATTATAAAGCCATAATAAACAAAATTATAGGTAGGGTTGGAGAACTACTTCCCTTCTTTACGCATCTTTCAAGGAGGAAAAGATACTTTATCAGTGTCTTTTTGATTGCTGATAGCTGTCCCCCTTGTTTTTGCACATTAAGTTATGTTGCAAACCGAGTTGCGTGTTCCGGTCAACTGCCTACACTTTGGATGATAAGCTGATGGTTCTGTTTAAGAGGGGGTTAGCTCCATGGGAATCCTTTGACATCATTTTGAGCTATTATTTTCTTTGTGAATCTTGCCATAGAGGGTTTGGTTGACTTGGCAACCCTATAATGATGCTAATTTATATTGAGATGAAATGGGAAGAGTAAGAGGTGGGAAGCTTAGATTAAACCTTCCCAGTTTTGTTTTCAGGGAACAAGAATAACCAGGTTGTATTGAGTTCACAATCATCTGTGATCATCCAGTTCAGGCATGAAAATTTCCTGTAGCGCACAACGGCAAAGATAAAAGAATATTGACTACAAAATTTAAATTGAACCATATTTTCTTTCACTTGTTTTCCATGTTCCTTGAGCAGCATCAGGCTGGCGTTCCCAAGAGGCTTGATTGATAAATGCACTGTTGGTATCTTCTGCTCGTGAGTAGTGCGATCCTCCGCTTACCTTTTTATGTCAAAATTCAACAAATTATTACTCTGGGATGAGAAGCAGGAAAAGGGAAAATCAAACTAAATGAGGTTAAAAAGTGAAAATCAGTGGTAGTTCTGGGTTGCTTTACTATGGATGATCCCATTACCATTTTAAAACTGTGATACTCCGGCATATATATATAGACCTGACCTAAGTAATTTGTACCACATAAGATAAGCCCACAGAGAAAGAGAGAACACTGATGCAAAGCTATAGGGAAGCTTGTCTAAGAGCAAGGCCGTCTTTTCCATATATGTTTCTGGCCTAGTGATTTCAGACACTACGTATATTGGCTTTTGTCTGAACAGGGTTTATCATCTCATACACTAAAGTGATAGCAAGATCAACTCAGTCCAATATTTAAAATCAATCTTAATAAAAGAACCTGTGAGTTCAAGTCCAAGTGCCAAGATTATAATTTTGGCATAATAATTGCTGCCAAATTCACTTACAGCTTCTAAACAGGCAGATAAAATTGTCATGCCTGGCAATGCATCAAGCCCACGCTGCACATCATTAAACAAAAAGGAAAATAAGTAACTGTAGAACACATTTTGAACCATGCAAAGAAATACTAAACTACAAATTATCTAATGCTGGCGAGCAAAAGTGAATCAGCTTCTACCTGGCGCTCCACTCGAGTCTTGTAAACAAACCCACCACAGCAAAACAGCGTTGATAGAACAATGAATCTGTTCCATGCCAATTTGTCCAAACATCAAAAGTTGGAAAAATAAAAATGGATACAGGATGTGATCAAGATAAAGTTTTTCTTTGCAAAGTAAAAAAGGCAAAAGGAATTCCTATCTGTATCATGTAGGCATGACCATTAAGTATGAGGTGTATTTTCCTAATGCATCAAAGCTTATAACTAAACAATCTACTAGTCAGTTTCCAACAATGTCAAGAGTTTAGAGGCAGGAATGTTACAGTAGCTGTCCTGCATTTTGAATCAGAGGGGCCTCTTTTAACGCAGGAAATAAAGAAGCTTTCCCAGAAACCAAAATGCGGGTTCAGGAGCAGCATGAGCTCAAGGTTGTATATATGGATTGATATTCTTGTCACTGGAATGTGATTACAGGTGCAAGGAAATTTTAGGATTCTAGGTTGAGAGTTGAGTGGCTTGGTAATCCTAATTCAATGTTTGATAGGGATCTGATCCCCCTCGACTCCATGGAAGTGAGCACATTGCTAAACCAAGTATCTTCTGGTTCCTTACGTAATTGCTTTTTATTTTCTGTACTGTTATTGTGCTTGATTGTATTTAAGACTGCTGCATGATTGACTACATGACATAAGATGCAGATGTGCAGATGTACACGTCATACATTCTAATTCATCTAGTTCCACAATTAAATATGTGATACAAACAAACAATCCATGTAGGATTAAAGGACTTTTGAACTTGACATACATGCAAGATGCCACCCCAAATATAGCCCATCCCCTTGTAGTTCCTCCTCCTTTTCCTTGAGGATATTCTGCAAATTTAAGCAAACCAGTCTAGGGTTTCAAAAACCGGCAGCTTAGGACATTAAGCCATCAATAAAAACTTAGAAAGAAATATAAAACAGGCTACTGGCATAAAAACTTTAGATGAAATGTCAAACATGCTACGAGCAACAAGTCTTTGAATACATATGTTCACGGAGCAAGCACCAACCTTTTCAAACCTGGACTAGTCATTGAACTAGAAAAGTTGTTGGGTTGTTAGTGGCCAAACCATTCATTCAACCATGATCCAAATCAAAATATATAATTTATCTGTGAGAATTTATATTCACATCCACCTAATCTCTCTATGTATTCACCTGGATAATGATTTTTAGAGGACAAAAATACCCATTAGTGAAAAGATCAAAATAACTTTTAAAATTAATACACATCTTCCTCCATTTCTTCTTTCTATTATCAAAGTTATAAATTATTATAATAAGTTAAAACAATATGAATAATTTTCAAAGATAATTTAATACCATTTTTAATTTAAAAGTGGAGGCAAATTATTTTCTAACTTTCACAGTACAACAAAAAATAACCAAATATACATATAAAAGGTAGATTTATTGAAATGTTGGCAACATCTCCTCTATTTGTTGGGATCTTTGAAAAAAATTATCGAAATTTCAGTTTTTACATTTTGAGCATGAGCAAAATGACATTGTTTATGATTAAAACCAGATCATTTTAAAGTATAAATATATATATATATATATATATATCAATGGACTGGCTTCCAAACTTGGCTAGTTCAACTGGTTAGTGATCAAGCCAATAAATGGGCTAAACCTTGATTTGGACTGGAAAGGGACTAGTCACAGTCCAACCAGCCAATCTAGTCCAATCTTCAAAACAATGGAAAGGACTCATTTGCAACCATATTTCAAAGAGAAGTTCAACTCAGTTAAAGCAATAAGATTGAGGAGCTTACCACACATTTTTGTGAGAGTAAACTGAATGGGCTCATAACCTTCTACTGGAATAGTAATATCAACTTCATATGGAGTATCACGGGCCTTCTCACCTAAGACCATTATAAACGGAAGATCAGGAGATCAAATATCGAAGAAGATATAAATATTGCAGCAACAAGAAATATCCATACAACTCCAATCCACAACCAACATTGTGGGTGACAACGTTGTAGGTGGTCTTCCAGTCGCCCCTGAGCCTGATAATCCTACCTTCAGGCCATGTTCTGGGAAAATCTGGGGAGAAGAAGAAATTTTGATTCCAGAAGATACTTGATCAAACTAAGAGCATAAAATTTGCAGATTTATCCAATAATAACTGGTGTTCCACCTAAAATGAGAAGAGAGAAATTAGAGTACCTTAACAGTAGGTTTTTGCACCAAAGTGGAAAGGGACGCAATTGCAGTCATGTAAAGAGCAACATAAGTCTGTTCAGTGCCGAAGCTGAAAAATGCAAATACTTTCTACTATTATTGTTGAGAAAAAAATTGAATAAGTCTTAACATCAATAAAATGTTCATCATGCATAACTTTTGTGCAATAACAAATAGCAGTCTGACAGACTGATAGAAGTGACTATAATTATTTCAGATTGGCAAATATGAGAATATATATATTATATATATAGTAAAAGTGCCAATCAAAAAGAGGCGCACACAGTTCACAGGAAGTATACATGATAAAAGATAAGGTAATGTGAAATGGCAGTAGATGAATGCATAGAGCAGAGACTCAGATACATCTTCAAGCCAAATTGTGCAAACCAGTGCTTGTGTGCTTCTATACTAAAGCACCTGTAGCATTTTATTGAGGGGATGAAACCTGAAGTAGCGAGAACAAAGGCCTTACATGATAATAGAGGATTTGGAAGCCTCATAAAATGAAATAATATAGGCCATTAGTAGGTGATAAGTGACAGACACTGAGATAACATTTGGAGCGCAAGTTCCACAAAATGGAGTTGTTAGCATATAAGATAAAAATGAATTCATTACTTAAAGTCCAAAATGAATTACTTTCGAATGAAACCCAAAATAGAAGATAGCATCTTGAATGTTGTGAAAAGTCAAAGACAAGACCTGAAAGAGTTAGGATGAGCAAATTGAAACGTTTTCATTTCACAAGTGGTTTCCCACAGACCTCCAAACCAATAAAATTACCATTACGACCCAATTTACTAACAGGAGAGGATTGTCATATGTAATTGCATATACATATACACACACAACACAAAGGCATACACAGATCCCATACCACTCCTCCCTAAAAAGGGGCATGTACAGTCAAAGCTAGACTATCACATTGAAATAAAAAAGCTAAATTTTTTCTTAAAAGAAGTAGATCAGGAAGTAGGATGCTTATAAATGATGTAAAAATTTAAAAGGCTCATACATACCAATACAGGAACAAAGAGAAATTACTCATTACAATTGACAGAAATTAGGGGGAAAAAAATAGAAAATGAGGCATAAAAACTCAAAAGTGCAAAATTCTATACCTGAAGGCATGGTGAGATTTATCAAAACCCAATTGAGTCATGCCATTGTAAACCTGCAAGTTCATAAAAGCAATTCCTCCATGTGAAACTTCAGTTTGCATGAGCAAAATTTAGATCTATGAGTGAAAATGACATGATTTCTTACAATTTCCCATGACCGAGGATGAAAACCAACAGTGAAGCCCTCAAATACACGCACACCCTGTTCCTTGCATGGAATGGCAAGTTCAACAAGAACTCTGGACTCAAACAGTTGGAAATAACCACACATTTAGAGAAAGTTGAAACCTCGACTTATAACCATTGAGAACTTTATATGCCAAAATGACAATGTTTAGTCAACATTGCAAAGTAACAGGATATTTAACATTGAGCAATCCCATAATTATTGTAATTCGTAAAACATCTTCTCTCTACCAGCCTTTCAATTTTCTTATTTAGAGGAGTTGAAACATCGTATTATAACTCATTATTCAGAAAGTTTGTATGTGAAAATGACAAGATTTAGTCATTATCTCAAAGTAGTATAATGCTTAACATTATGGATAAATCTCCAAGATCTACTCAAGAAAGGAGTGAATACAAAACTTCTGAATTACTTATTTTAATTAAGGGTATTTGGGTAATTTTTCAGTTAGGTATCATAATTATTATTTGAGTTTTATTTAGAATTTAGGAGGTTTTAGAATTCTGTTTAAAAGTTCTAAACTTTCTATTCTTTAAAATTATCATTTTATCTTAAAATTTCTATTTTGAGTCATTAGAATTTAGAAGTCTTCTTTATTAGAAATGTTTTTTTTTTTTTTATAGGAAACGACAACGGAATATATTGATAAAAAGAAGGTACAATTAGAAGGATGAGAAATCCTCCCACCAAAGAAAAACAAGACTACAAGTAATCAAATATAAGAAATACAACGAGAGAAAAAGCAAATGGTCTATTTACACACCGCTAACCAATCAAGTTGTAACACGTTAAGAGGTATCCCCTTAAAAACCTTAGAACAAAAAGGCCATAGAGAAGCCAAAAAACGAATAGAATCCCAAAGATACCCTGAATTCCTTGCTTTATCCTCAAAAATCCTTGCATTCCTTTCCCGCCACACCACCCACATTAACGCGATGCACGCGTCTTGCCATAAAACAACCCCTCTCTTAGAAGATCCGAAACCATTAAAATTAGTAAAAAACATGTCAGAGATGCTCCTTGGGGAAACCCAATCCATCTTTGCTAACTGAAATAATCTGTGCCACAACCCCTTGGTCAAAGAGCAATGGAGGAAAAGGTGATCTACTGTTTCTCCATGCTTCATGCATAACTTACATATGTCAGGACTAAGTGCTTTGTGGGGTCTTCTCAATTGTAGCAAGTCATTAGTATTAACCTTCTTGTGCGCCACCAACCAGACAAAGGACTTGACTTTGAAAGGGACTTGAGAATTTCAGACAAACTTAGTAGGGAACACTGGAGGCGACTCGGAATATTGGGATAAGGCCAGAAAGAAAGATTTGACTGTGAAAAGATCTGAAGGAGATAAGGACCAGGATCACTTATCTGGAACCGAAGGAGATATGTGTAGACGATCAAGAGACCGCATAAGGCTTTCTAAATCTTCTATCTCAGAATCAGTAAGATTTCGGTGAAAATTGAAATTCCAAGAGAAAGGATGTTATTACAAAAAGTTTCTATAAAGTAGGTTTCCAATTTTAAAAATGAATTTTTTTATTTCTTTTAATTTTTTTAGAAGATTTAATAGTTTTAGAAAATGAATAAAAATCCTAATTAGTTACTACATAGGTTATGTCTACTTTTTCATAGTTTTATTCAAGTTCTAGTGTTTTTTAGAGCCTATAAACAAGGTTAATTGACTTAAAACAAGATTAAGTACTGATAATCAATATGATTAAGTTTCTTCCCATACCTTGCAATTCTCAATGGAAAGAGTCCACTGATTTTCTTCCGGGTGAAATTCTAAGGTTTTATCTATTCATCTTATCTTTCTTTCCTTATATTTTATTTTACTTTCTATGTTGCCATAAATTTTTATCCCTCGTTCCTCTTCTTGAATCCTAAAAGATTGAAATCCTAGCCCTTGAGGCTTGGCTCAAGTGGTAAACGGATGGGGAGGGATTGTGGGATGTTCCAGGTTCAAGTCCCAATGGGGACAAAAATTTACCTATTAAAAAAAAAAATTGAAACCCTAACCCACCTATTTGATTATAGACAACCATTTTAAGGTTGTCCTACATCAATTTGTCTACATGTTGAAATTTATTCAACCAGACAATTTCTTTTGCACATCAAAGAAAAGTGACACACTATCAATGTTCCAGAATAGGTTTAGCAACATGGTTTGTGTTCTACCATGAAATGTGGACTGTGGGAAAGTTTTAGTTTAGTGGATTTTCATGAGTGAACCACATTACCCACTTAAGAGAAAGTGCATACTATGCTAAATATCAACCATGAGACCAGAGTTTGTCAAGGTAGTGAATTGGAATATGCTTATGGAATTTACAAAGCTATGTAATTATTTTTACAACTACATTTCTTCAAGTTTGTTGAAATCTGGAGACTGGTGCTGGAAATCTTCAATCTCGTGTAATTTCTTGCTTTGTTGCAAAAATGTCAAGTATTTGTAGTGTTTCATTGGATACTGAGCTGAATGAAGTATTTCCATATTCCCTTCATTATATATGATTTAGCTGACTAGGAGATTTTTCAGGAAAGGGCTTAAATTCCTCAAGTGTTCCCTGCTAAGCATTTTGCAGAATTTCATTGGTGACACTATGCTGCAGAAGAGACTTAACTATGGTCCATCCTGGTACTGAAAAAATGTCTGAAGAAATAACATACAACAATGGGGTTATTTGCATCCAGAGAAGAGAGTGGAAGGGACTAGTGACAGGGAAGAGATATTTAAC
Source organism: Vitis riparia (assembly GCF_004353265.1). Classification (NCBI taxonomy): domain Eukaryota; kingdom Viridiplantae; phylum Streptophyta; class Magnoliopsida; order Vitales; family Vitaceae; genus Vitis; species Vitis riparia. The sequence goes on along the minus strand of NC_048434.1, from coordinate 19,689,177 downwards.
AAACTACAATACTAGAATCAGTCGCTTGATTGTGTTCTTATTATTAAATGAACATATTATAATTGAGGCATTTTATTATGTAACTATTACTCATTAACAATTCTTCCATGACAGAAATCCTCACAATTGTTATAACTTCAAGGGGGTATCTCATATCTCCAGTTGTAGTGATCCTAACAGGTACTTGGAACTGACATTTCTTATAAATATATTCTACTAAAACTGAACATTTTCCAAAGATAACTCTTTGTGGCATTTTACTATTTATTTATTTGCCTTTTTTAGGATGTAGATCTTATGACATTCAATTGAGGCCCTTCAAATTCCAAATCTTAGCAAGTAGTAGAAAACTCTAGCATATGTAATGTGTTAGCCCAAGGACTCTCCTAAGTATGTTTTGATTATAACAAAACATGATTAAGTGAACCAGCATGTTTAAACCAAGTAAAGTTTTAGGTTTTATTGACAAAATCAAAAGAAAGCTCAAGTTCACCTAAAATAGATTCAAAGGACACGAAGACATGAATCCTTAAAGACAAGTATTGTCTAGGAATCTATGTAAGATGAATCCTTTGGGTGCACTTAGGATTAAGTCATTTTTCATGCATTCATTCATACCTTGTTTTTCATAAAAGTGGCCTTAAACATTTTTAAATTGAATGAATATGGTTTATACATCAAAACCTTAGGTTAAATTCTTTCAAAATTGATTTACAAAGGTTTATAAATGAGTTGCCTAAGGGTTGGAAAGCTTTGGACTGAAAAAAAGAAAAAAGAGTTTTAAGTTGGTTTTGGCCCAACCGGCCAAGGCCATCCTGAACTGGTCAAACTGGTTGGGAATCGGTTCAATTGGTGTTCTCTCTCATCCAAAACCTTGGTGCTACCATCAGAGGCTCCACCTTTCCCGGTCAAAGGTTGGTCAAAACTTAAAAAGGAACAACGATCACCTACAGTACATTAAATACCCAACAACTACTTGACCGATTGAACCGAAGCTTGATCAATTGAAGCCTACTTTTGTAGAACAGGGTGCTCAGGGTTGGTTTTCTATAAATTGAGAGCTCACCTATGCATATATTGATAAAAGAACATATGCATTAACTTGCTTACCTACTCATTTCTCTCATTCAAAGCTCTCAAACTTGAGCACATTTACTTTTCCACATACAAATCCATTTAGTACACCCCTTTGTATTCATCATAGCTTTTATTTGAATTGATCCATTTTTGTGCTAAGTTGAGTCATGTTAAAAATCCTTTTTAGTGAAAGGTTGAGTGTTTGGGACTCCAAGTTGGTATTGAACTTGAAGATAATTGTAATGCCCATTGGAGCCATTGAATCCAAGTGTACAAGTTTAAAGGCTTGATGTGAAGCCTTGGTTAGTGGAGTCCTCACTCATAAAGGAGATTGAGGAGAGTGGATGTAGACGTGTTTGCCGAACCACTATAAAAGAGTTTGCATCTCTCTTCCCTCTTCTATTTACTTATGTTACTTCAATTGTTGCTTAATTTGAATTGTTTTTGAAAACACCCAATACCCCCCACCCCCATCTCTTGGGTGTTTTTTCTTAATTATTTTGGCCTTGTTTCACATCATGCACCAGCAGAACCCACTGATATAGAAACTGAACATTTAAATAACTCTACACTATAGTAGGAAAGGAAAATCTGATGGAAAATCGAAAAGAACTAAGGTGTTGTGTAGAAGACCTGCAAGTTGACTCATAAGTAACATTGCATATGCATCCAAGTTCACCTGAGATATGAAAAGAAAGATAAGACATGAGCAGGGAATTTTAGAGAACAAAGAGTTCTGGAGATACAAGAAGACACGAGTTTAGAGGAGAGAGGAATCAAGAGCCCAAAACAACACGAAGAAACAGTCTACAGTAGAAGACAACAGAGTATGGCACTCTGCCTTATCCCAGTTATTTGGGGTCACTATCACCAATTATTAAACAAAAAAAATCACTTGGAATTGAAATTGACCGAAAATAGAATACAAGGCAAGCAAAACTGTTGAAGCAAAGGAACCCCATTGCAGAAAATTGGTTTCAATGAGACTCATAATGACTATTCAAACAATGGCTAAGGGAGAAAAATTAAAAACATAGAGATAAAAACCTATTGCATATATCTTTTGCCTCCAAAAGTTTAGATGTGTCAAACACAAATATCGCTTTCTATCATGTCTAACTCGCAGTTCAAAGGTTTCTAAGTTTTTCACTATCAAATCTTAAGACTATCAACTTTTTTAATCATCACCTGAAATTGCATTAAATACAAACATGCCATAGGGATCCACAAAGACCAATAATTATTATGATAAATCTATTAAATTCTGAGAAATTCTGCTAACCAATTCCACTCCTAAAGTAATCAAAATAGAGTTCAAATAACATCATTCATATTCACAGGTGTCCCTGTAGTCAACGCGGATAATATAAACTCCTTGCATAGGACTTACTGAAACTAAAGAATGAAGAAATAACAAACCTGTACATTGTCCATTTGAACAACTTCCGCATATAATATTTACCTGAAATTACGCACAAGAAACATTTAAGGAATTCAAAAAAATATGATGAAGAACACTTAAATGCTCAAAATCACAATGTCAACAATGTGAACTGAAACACACCCCTCTGGCTCTCCCCTAGAAGAAACATACACACAAAACACACAAAAAGAAAAAATATAAAACAAAAACCAACAAATTAAAACAATAAAAACTTGTTTTGACAATAGTATCATACAATTTCTGCAGTATTTCTTATGGAAAAATAATATTCCATCACTAACCTGAGCTGTACGTCCCATTTTGTCATGAGTTCTCTCACAATTCAAGAGGTCACCATTATAAAATTCCTGTACATAAAAGAAAACGATCATAACAATTGTGTTTTACAGGTCCTGCAATCCATAAAATAGTCAAGAAAGTGTAACTTGTTTTCCTGGACCAAACTGTTTATTGGAGAATTTTTTTTTGATAGATAAACGCACAGAAATATATTAAAAATGGGCAAGAAAGGCAACCCAGAGTATACAGGGAGTATACAAGCATCACCTACAAAAACCGGAAACAAAAAAGACAAACCCTTACCAGCCCTCAACAAGAACCCAACCAGTCCACAAAATTAAACAAAGAAAGGGGGCCTACAACTATGGAAGAATTAGCCCAAAATAAGAGATTACAAATGAAGGAATTTTTCAATCTTTGAAGTGATAGGACCTCATTATCAAAAACTATCCTATTTCTTTCCTTCCATACCATCCAAAATAAGCAAAGAGGAGCTGCCCGCCAAACCTTACTATGCTTCTTATCCTTAAAGGGAGCATGCCAACCTAAAAGAGTGTCTCTAACCGATAACGGGAGGACCCAATTAACACCAAATAGGGAGAACAAGAGGTCCCACAAAACCTTCGCCTTAGAGCAGTGAATAAGGATGTGATTTATCGTCTCTTCTTCATCACAACACAAGGAGCACCTGTTAGCTAAATTCCAGCCCCTCCTCTTTAGTTGGTCTTGAGTGAGCACCTTCCCCCAAGAAGCTTCCCAAGCAAAGAAGCCCACCTTGGAAGGAACAAACGTACTCCAAATAATTCTCCATGGAAACGGGACTGCACTGCTGTGGTCCAGAAAATTGAAACAGGATTTTATAGAGAAAATCCCATCTTTCGTCTCTTTCCACACCATCCTATCCTCCAAACCAGGATTCAGCCTCTTTCCTTGGATGATCAGAAGGAGTCTCTCCACCTCCTCCACCTCCCAATCATTGAAAGGTCTAAGGAAACGGGGGTTCCATCCACCCACTTCCCCCATTGAATCCCAACAGTCCGCAACCCTCGCGTCTTTAGAAACCGCTAAATCAAACAAAGAGGGATAAGCCTCACAAAGAGGAGTGTTCCCGCACCAAGTATCTTTCCAAAACCTCACCCTTTTACCATCCCCCACCGAAAAAGAAACATTATTGAGCATCAACAGCCCTTCCTTGCTGATTTCTTTCCAGAGCCCCACCCCAAATCCCTCCCTACTCTCGCAAGTGCTCCAACCTCCTCTAACAACCCCAAACTTCGTGCCAATTATAAGCTTCCAATAGGAATCCCTTTCAACCGCAAACCGCCAACTCCATTTACACAGAAGGGCCCTATTAAGAGTAGTGAGATCTCTAATCCCCAACCCACCCTTCTTTTTATGAGAACAAACAATACCCCATTTTATTAGGTGGATCTTCTTCTCCATCGCTCCCCCTCCCCAAAGGAAATCCCTTTGAATCTTCTCAAGTCTTAATTTAACCACTCTTGGCATACGCATTAAGGACATGAGGTAGGTTGGCATACTCGCCAAAGTGCTCCGAATGAGAGTGATTCTTCCACCCTTGGAAATGAATTGCCTCTTCCATAAGGCAAGTCTCTTGCGCATCCTCTCTTCCATTCCGTCCCAAACCGTCACCGACTTATGCGGAGCACCCAAAGGGAGCCTCAAATAGGTAGAAGGGAGAGATCCCACCTTGCAGCCCAGTTCAGCAGCTAGTAAATCAGCGTTCTCCACTCTACCCACCGGCAAAATTTCACTTTTATTCAGATTAATACGCAATCCAGAAGTGGCTTCAAACCACAAGAGTAACCAACTTAAAAAAGCCATTTGCTCTTGGGAATCCTCGCAGAAGACCATCGTATCATCAGCGAACAGCAGGTGTGAGACTTGAATTCCTGCTCCTTCCCTTCCCCTAACCCAGCAGCCTGTAAGATAACCCCCTCTCACTGCCCTATTAATGAGGCTAGTCAAAGCTTCCATTCCTAAAACAAAAAGATAAGGGGATAGGGGGTCCCCTTGCCTTAACCCCCTAGTGCTTCGGAAAAAACCGGTTGGAGAGCCGTTGATCAAAACAGAAAACGACGCAGTGGATAAACACCATTTGATCCACCCAGCCCATTTCTCCCCAAAGCCCATTTTTTGCATCACTGACAGCAAAAAATCCCAATTGATTCAATCGTAGGCCTTCTCTAAATCCAATTTACATAGCACCCCACTTTCCTTCCTCTTCAGCAAGGAGTCTATGACCACGTTGGCTATTAACGCTGCATCAAGAATCTGCCTACCTTCAACAAATGCATTTTGGGTAGTAGAAACCACTTTTCCCACAACCTTTTTCAATCTATTGGCTAAGACCTTTGCAAGCAGCTTGTAGAGGCTTCCCACCAAGCTGATGGGTCTGAAATCGGTCAAGTCTTCAGCCCCGCTCTTTTTTGGGATTAAGACAAGGAAGGTGGTATTCAGACTTCGGACAAACTTTCCCCTCTCAAAGAAATCTTTGAAAAATCCCATAATCTCGTCTTTGACGAAGTCCCAGCAAAAGTGCCAAAAAGCTAGGGTAAACCCATCCGGACCAGGGGCTTTGTCCCCATTCAACTCTGAAAGAGCCAGGAAAACCTCCTCCACAGTGAACATTAGCTCCAGCCTAGCTGCCTCCTCTGCCCCAATGCTGTCAAACTCAAGATTGTTCACACTAGGGCGCCAGCCACCTGGATCCGATAAAAGAGACTGAAAGGCCCTCACCACTCCCCTTTGAATATCCTGCTCTTCTGACAACCAGGTGCCATTGACTTTAATTTTTTTCAGGCAATTCTTCCTTCTGTTGGAGTTTGTCATCTTGTGAAAAAATCCCGTGTTCTTGTCACCTTCCTTCAGCCAAACCTGTCTTGACTTTTGTCTCCACGAAATCTCCTCCATCAGCACCCATTTCTTGAAATCCTCCTTAGCCTCCTTTCTCGCTTCTAACTCCCAGTCATTTAAAACTTTTAGCCGCTCCTGATTATCCCAATAAGACACCTTGTCCAAAGCTAGCCTCTTGTTCACTCCAACTTTACCGAAAACTTCCGAATTCCACTCCTTCAATTTAATTTTTAAAGCCTTTAATTTTTCTATCAGGATAAAACTATAGGACCCACTATAATTGAATCCTTGCCACCAGCCTTTTAACAGATCCTTAAACCCGTCCTCCTTTAACCACATGTTCTCAAAACGAAACGGAGTTGGGCCTCTCCTCACAACTGTTTATTGGAGAATGCCCAATGTTCTTATTTGATTTCATTGATTTGTTGGGTTCATTCTGAGGAAGAGTAGTTTTTTGTTTCTCTTCCCTTTTTTTGGTGCTTTTTGGCAGCCATTGTATATATCGTGTGTGCTTGGTTGTGCCTCTTTTTGGTGCTTTTCAATAATATTTTTACTCATCTATTGAAAAAACTAAAATAAAATAGTCAAGATCCTAAGTCAAGAAAAATTAATGCAGGAGATTCATAAAAAATATATCAGTCAGGTAACTATGCAAGGATTAAAAAACAGAGAGCATGTTGAGCATAGAAAAAGGAATTGCACTGCCTGGGGAAAGTCACCAACTTTTCTGTGTATACATAACAAGTTCACAAATAATATGTGAGACTAGATCAGACTCACTTGAACAAAATTAATGTGTCCTGAACCAGCAACAAAATAGTTGAACTTATCAAATCGGCCAAAATCCACATATCCCTGCAAAACTTAGACAGTGTGAACTATATTGATATTACTAAAAACATTAGTTAAAGGCCTCAATCACAGAAAACAACATCCATCCGGTCAGAGACAACCTAGCAATTAAAAGAATATGTAGATTCAAATTTGTTCTGTAGTTGGACCTATGGGATCTATATTCAAAGGATCCATTAAAAGTTAATTAGTTATTATATGGCACAGTATAGGAGGATGTGATCACCCATGCAACAGCAGCAGGCATCATATAGAAAATCAATGATGCAACTAGGACAATTCTATTTTTGCTTCTTTTTTTTTTTTTTTTTTTTGTTTGCCACGTCAAACAGGCACTTATGAATATAAACATGATTTTACCCAGGAACACCTGCATCACATTGTTTTAGGCATCAGATCAGCTGACTTTTAGTGAGCTTACAATTTTTTAAAGTGAAACTGTTTTTAATTTATATTTTAATGCAGATTTTTTCTATATAAACTATCAAATTTCTAGGATTTTGAAGGTTTACATAGGGGTGGGGAACAGGAAGGCAGTACCCCAAGTTGATTTGGTAGTCCACAATGGCGGACAGAAAGTTTATTTGTTAACAGTCGCAGACAGCAAACCAGACGAGTTTTCTATACAATGCATTAGTTTCAGAAGTAAAACAAGCATGATAATTGAGTGCTTAAGAATGTGGCAGTTCGGATCACTACCGTTTGCGATCTACTCTCCACATCTTTACAAAACCGAACCACCAAGTCAGAATCCTGCATGGAGATAAAACCTTGATGTATAAGCCCCATGGATAAGGTAAACCATAGCGAACTTGTGCACAATTGACAATTGGTACATTTAGATAAATGACTATTAGAGTTATATGATGACATTACCTTCCCATCATACTCAAAAGGCTGCCCAAGCCAGCTACTCTGGGTAACAGGTTAAGATGAAACAATTTTCATCAAGTATTTGGCCCCAAATTCAATCCAATTCACATAATTGGAATCACAGGCCATGGTGACTGACTATTTAGAGAGATTCACAATCATATACTCATCAGAATTTGTTTGGTTTGGGGCTATTCACCACAGTAATTCTCCTTTCTTCCAAGGATTCAAATGCAACAGATTTAGATCACAACAGGAGCTATTGTGTATCATAAATGACAATAAACAGGTGACAAGGAATAACTTAGGACACATTGCAGGATACAAAATCAAAAATGTGGCTGGAATTATCAAGAGCATAGCAATTGGAACTCGGTGCAACAATGGAAGAAGCCCCAGGTGCCTGCAAAATCACAGCTGGCAGAAAGAGGAAACTCGTTCAGATCTCAAGATTTTCTTAAGGCTATGTTTGGTTAAAAGGAAAAGTAGATGAAAAAAATGAAAGAAAAATAAAATTAGGTTTAAAATCTGATAAATTATTTTTATATAATTTTTCGAGCTCATTTTCCCTATTTTAATTCTTCCATATAAAGATTAAATAATTAAATAATTTGAAAACTCATAAATTTATAACTAATTTTAATTATATTTGATTAGTATTTTCCATACTAATAAAATTATTTTCCTTAACATTTTCTTTTCTTTCCACGCCACGCTCCTGGAACCAAACATAGAATTGAAAGTGAAAAGTTTCAACAAATGATTCTGCATGGCAATTTAGGATCAGAAGATATCTATACCTGTGACTGTAGTTATGAGCAAACAGTACAAAGAATGCCCATCCAAACAGTTCCCCAAACTCAACATCTCTTCAAACTTACAAGCATGTCCCTGCTAACAAAAAGAATCAAAATCTTCGTTTCTTAGAAATCGCGAGAAAAAAAAAAAAAACATTTTCCTTTCATTTTCCTTGTTCTTCCGTTTAGGACATGACCGGGAAACAAACAAGGCTTTCAAAATCAAGTAAAACTCATGATTGCATTCAGTGAACTTGAGATTCAATTACAGAAACTGAATCTTCCAGTGAAATACCTGAAAAATCAGGTCGGCCGCGCTTTGAGATTGGCGATGGAACTCTACCCTTCCTCTGTTTATAAGTTAATTTAACACAACGAAATGGGCGAGGGGATTTGAAGACGGGGAATTTAAGGGCTGATCCCGTGGGGGAAAAAGAGGGTTTATAAATTTTATGAGACTAGCGTGTTTTAAGGGGCTAACATAGATGCTGTTTTTCCGACATTAGAGAAATACAGAGAAAATAGAGCTGCTTCTTTATGTGTTTTGTATGTTAGTAAAAAAAGTCAGTTTTATCAATGAACGAGGGATTTACGTACCCAAAAAGCTATTACATTGAGTGACATGAATTCAGCTTTAATTTTATTTCTTATTTTCTAAAACAAGAATAAAATATAGGCTACGATATGCATATACACCGTTCATTTTATCCTACTAACATATGTCCTATTATTAAGTGTTCGTTTAATACTTTATATTAATTAATTTCCTGGTGATCCATTATACACCACCTTGGAGACTTTGGTTGAGGGACTCATTTAATCTCATTGTAATTTTGGGCAACCTTAATTTAGACTTAGGTTTTTTTCATTTCTTGTTAGGATAACTTCTAAATGCACGTAGCTCATTAGGCATTACCTTAGACCCGTTTAGGCACCTTAGGCACATTTATATGCACTTGACATATTAAGCACCACTTTAGGCTCACTTAGGCACCACCTTAGGCACCCTAGACTCATTTAAATACATTTGGCCCATTATGCACCACCTTAGGTCCATTTAAACACCCTAGGCCCATTTAGATGCATTTGACCCATTTTGGCACATCTTGACCCACTTAGGTTTACCTAGTTTAGATTATGTCACCTTTTTGGTATATCTTGCATGTCTCATATGACTTGAATGACTTGCTTGGCTCTTGCATGACTTAACTTTTTATTATTTTAATTTTTGTTTATTTTATTTAATGTCTGGTTTATTTCTTCCTTTATTTTATTTTCATATTATTGTAATAAATTTATTTAATTATTATTATTATTATTTGTTTTTATCACTATTATTATTATTATTATTTTATTTAATCTATTAACTTTGAAATTTTGTAGGGAAGTACATTGATGAAAAGATTGAAGGAGATCGCGGCCTGGAGTGGACAACACAGTCGCACCATGGAGATTGACTTTTCTACCACGCAGAATGAGAGAAGGGCTACCTTTTGAAGGAGAATTCAAACTACGTTTGAGAAGGAATTTGGATGGCATTTAGGAGATATACGGGTGGCATTAAGAATGGGACAATAAGGTTTTTTGGGAAGAAAAATAAGGCAGGTCAAATGAGGCCAATTCAGTCCATGATTGAGAGAAAAATGAACATGAGAAATGAAGGTTGGAAGGCTGTGAAATGGTGGCATTCAGCCCACAGTAGATATGAAGAAAGAAAGAAAGATGAACTGACATGGAGAGGTGATGGAAGGATAAGTCAACGTGGTTTTTTTTTTGGGAAAGACTATCTTGATGGAGAGAGACTTTGGAAGGTTTTAGGGAAGGGGCTGTGATTTTTTGGAAAGTGGAGAATCAGTCTGTGTAGGAGGGATGTCATTTTTTTCTGAAATATGAATTACCAAAGTTGTTTTGGCAGAGGAAAAGGAAAGGTTCAGTGTGTAGATGGACGGAATGAGGGCTATGTTTTGTTAGCTATCTCCAGACTAGTGAGGGGTCCTTTTCATGTTGGTGGAGTTAGGGGGGCTTATCAGAGGAGCCGCGGATTGACCAAGTGAGGGGAGGGAGCAAACGGCGGGCTGCAGATTGGATTCCAAAAGAGGTGTAGCCGCACCATTACCGAAGATAGACGTAGCGGGCTGGTGGAAGCAGGGAGGCGGTGGAGAAGAATCTCAGGAAAAGGGAAATTCATTACGTGAGACAAGAGGTGATTGAAGGTGGATTAGAAGTTGATCAGCTCTTCTTCCACGACCCAGACAACTTCATGATTGAGATATGCAACTGTGACAACATTTCGATCGCCCCTCTGGACATCTGTTCATGCTCTTGGGTGAATCTCCAGATGATGCAGCTACAACAGATCAAATTGGTACGACCATGAATATCAACATCATCATCCTCGTCTTCCTCGGTGTCGTAGTCTCTTCATCATCATTGGAGCATATGAAAGCAAGCACGCACTAGGTGGTTGAGATAGGAAAGCTGGGAGGGGAGCGTATCATCGTGGACATCAGGACGGTTTTGAGGCATCACCAACTTGATCATCTCCAAGGGCACAACAACAATCGGATCCAGATCGTACCCACTTGGACTGGTATTCACAGAGTGGTCACCTCTAAAGATATCGTCAAAGAAGTCCTCACTGTGGTAACGCCGCCCATTACCACCGTCTTCGCCAAACACAAGTTTCTCACCAAAACCAGTCCACGGATTGCAGATTGAAACCCCATCCTCACTTCCTCTCAACGTGGATGGTTCTGAACCATCCCCGAAGCTGCATCGCGTAACCTGATTCGACAACCGCTGGGGCGGAACACCGAACGCGTCGTGAAAATCAACGTCGGAGTGTCCCAACGGAGTCTTGGGCAACAAAACAGAGGTCATGAGTGATCTTTGATGCGTGCAGCCCAGCATAGTATTCTCCGACAACATGATCTCCATATTTGGAAGGAGAACACACCATCACCATTGAAGATCTGCACCAGCACGCTAGTTCTGTCATCTGAACACTACACCCACATCTTCACCTCGCTGGTGTTTAGACAACCATCTCCACTCTACAACCAATTTCCATCTGCCCACACCTCACCACATCAACCACACACCATTTGGTTTGCTTTGTAGCACCATAACCGGCTAGGTAAGCTAATCCTTTTATATGGCGTTTCTTTAGAAAAGTTAAAGTTTCGTTTCATTTCAATTTAGATTCATTGTGTCCAGTGGAGTGGCTTTGTAGCACCATAACCGGCTAGGTAAGCTAATCCTTTTATATGGGTTTCTTTAGAAAAGTTAGAGTTTGGTTTCATTTCAATTTGGATTCATTGTGTCATGTTGAGTGGCTTTGATTTTTTTTAAATAGTTTCAGTTTGGATTTGTTTTATCATAGTGTGGAAGCATGAATTTCATTTATATTTAATTTTGATCCGTTACATAAAGGTTCGAACTTGGTTTAATTTTAGTTTTGATTTATCATATTAAATTAAGAAAATTCAATTTAGTTTAGTTTTGGCTTTTATTTATTATATTTAAAAAAAATGATGATTTGATTTCTGTTTAATTTTAGTTTTGATTCATAGCATTAGATTGAGAAAGTTTGAGTTTTGTTTAGTCTAGATTTATATCCTATTTGAGTATATGTGGTTTTTAGAATTTGGGCAAATAAATTTAACCAATCTTATTTCATTGTATCCTTGCTATAGGTCGGTTAGTTTCTATGGGCAATAGGTAAAAAAAAAAAAAAAACTTAAATAAGTATAAGCAATACAATACAAGAATCAATTGTACTATCATAAACTCTCCTTCGGGCAGAGTCCACAATAAACAACTATTCTCTAAACATGAAGATCAACAAATAATTCATTAAAATTTATTTCTTTTAGGCAAATAAATTTATCAAATTATTTATCTCATTCAATATCCCCATGTTGTTAAATTAATTTGCACAATAACCCCCTTTTGCACAATAACCCCCTTTGGGCAGGCGATTGTACAAATTAATCTAAAATTTTCCCCATCAACAAAATAGGAACTCATAAACTTGCAAATTTTGATGGTTAAATCACTTTGGTGAAATAACCTCAACAATTCACATGCAACATTCCAAAATTGGGTAAATTAAAAACAATATTGCCCAACAACAATAGTGCATATTAGCGATATATATGCATATGATCAAACAAGATGAAGTACGTCACAAAATGTACTTTCAATGATCAATGATCAATGATCAATTATAGTTACAAGAATTTGAACAACAATTTTTTTTATTACACTTTAAACTAATTATTTAACTAGTTTATGTGATTTAAACCAAGTAGGAGAATATGCTTGAAAAAGTTTCAATATAGAAAGAGTGAGTACCACACTCCTATTCCATATATATTAACATAATTTCTGGTAAATTCTCAAAAAAAAATTATACCAAAAAATAATTTTAATCTAATTAAATCACAAAAATAAGTAATAATTATTTAATAAATATTTTTGACCCCCAAAAAAATAAAATAATATATCCAAACAAATAGATTACAAAAAAAACAAGCGCATAGAAAAAAAGAGGCTCAAAATAGACACCGAATGAGGTTACATGCGCCTCAAACACTTAACCCGCGAGTGGGGAACGTGTGGCACATGTGGCATGTGCTGGAGGTCATCTTCAACCTCCAACACTAGGTCAAAAATTCTTCAATACGGGTCAGATGACCCGGTTGCAACTCGAATTACAAACAATTGAAAAAAATGTTTTTTTGATCGGAATCTTGATGGGTTTTAAACTTTAGGTTATTTCTAACAATTCTAGGACATTTAATCATAAATAAATAAATAAATAAACAACTTAAAGATCTCCATAATTGATTAACAAAATTCGGTTTTTCATATCTCCATAGCCAAGATTGAAAAACTCTATTTTAACACCTATTTTGGCTTCATTTTACATGTATTTTTCTTTTTTACCTTAACAATATAAGAAATCTCTCTACAAAAATTAATTAAACAAAAAAAACTTCTCAATCATACTCAATTTTTTTAAAAAAATATAAAACGAATTTTCTAGGGTTCATACCCATATTTTCAAATTTTCAATTTTCACCAAATTGAGCCAAAAAACCGAAATTGATGCTACATATCAACTATAATATATTTAAACAACAAGATCTAAGAGTTTAATTTGAGTAAAACACAATAATTTGAACAAATAAATTTTTTCTTAAATCTTTAAACAAGAAAATTCTGAAAATTTAAAAACTTAATTACTCTCAATTTAAACAACGAAATTGCACATATGATATATCAATTTGAAGTTTGTGACAAATGGAACAAAAGGCCTAAAGTTTCACAATCAAAATAAACTAAAAAAAAAAACATACACATTCATGGATCACAGATTCGGCTCCGAAAAGAAAATAAAATAAGAAACTAAAAATTTTATTTTCGATTTCTAATTGTAGATCCTAAATCATGTAAATCATGCTCTGATATCACATGTAACATATTTAAATAATCACATAAATTAATCATACATGATTAAAGGATACTAACAATAAGAAATCACTATAAAGAACATACCTGTTTGAGTCATGATAAAAAACCGTGATTGATTGTTGCAACCAAGTCTTCCTCTCTATGATCTTGATAACAGCTATGGTGGCTTTTTGAGAAAATAGATAAACCATTTTTATCTAGATTAGAAAAGGGACTTAGCATAACTCAAATTGAATTCTCATTGGGCCCTCCCATAATGGGCTTCAATGAGACTCATAGCCTACACTTGCCATTCAACTGAGCTTCTACTCAAAAGATGCAAAACTCAATCCAAAATATGATCACTAGTTAATTGAGCTCATTATATAATAAACTATCCATTAACCCGTTTTTGCAAATACAAATTATTCAATTAATGTTAGCCCATATAAAAAATTTTCCAACATGATTTGCAGGGACCTGAGAATATCCACAAGATAAAGGGAAAATGTGTTCTAAACTTACTTTTCTAGCAACTTCCCGGTTCTCATCTCTGAATGAAATGGGTGCTCCAAGAAGAACAACTCTTTCAACAAGTTCAGCTGCAAAAATTTGTGTATCACATCATTAAAGCAATACAAACCATCCATCACAAACAGCTTGAGGGTACCAGTTACCATTTTGTTCAGTTTCAGCCAAATACTGCAGACACTTGAAAATCACTAGTGCTCCAAGAGAGTAACCTGTGAGTGTCACAGGCCTGAAAAATCCAAGGAAAGCCCAAGAGATAATTTAAAGTTAGTAAGTCATTCAACTCTTAGAACTATTAAGAATGGAATAAACCACATCATTAACCTTGATACCACCCATTTACCTGTTCCCTTGCAATCCCTTCTGTAAGACTTCAGCTAGTAGTTTTCCTACTTTGTCTGACCTAGAAATGGAATGGATTAGGGATCTGGCTGGAGACTCGAGTAGGAAGCAACTATGGTCATCTATTTTTGGCAAATTGTTCTTAAAGGGATAGTTAGAGACGGGAATGGAAAAGGCTGTCTCTCTGGAAAAGTATGAAATTTAATCTAGGAAGCTAAACCAAAACGGTTCAACATCCTCCATCCTGTAGTCAAGGTTAAAATTTTATCTAACCTGCTAACATCCACAAATCATTTTCACGGATAGCTTGGTCCATTTGAAGAGATGGGATGGTTCAACCAAGGAAAAGCTTTTTACTATCAATCTATTTGGGGATTGTAATAATAATCTTTGTCACACATGATTAGGTGCCAAACTGAGAAGGTTTGAAATTATCACTTCCCGTAATGACGTCGTAGTGATGAAAAACCACGCAACGTTTTCAGTGACCTTAAATCTTATCTTAGATGTTAAGGATAATCATTGATTTAATCAAATTATGATTTCGATGTGGAAAAGAATTATGTTAAAAGAAAGCAAAAATAAATATATAGAGAGAGGGTGAAATGAAACCGTCAATGGTTCTAATGTCTAACCAAGAAAATGACTCTTAAGGTCTCTCACCATCCACTTCTTATAAGTTATACCCAGGTTTTACTTAGTATTTTCCCAAAGGACGGAGGAGAAAGGTGGCAGAGAAAGTGCTTATTGTGGAAAGGTCCATGGTTTTCATTAGCTTATTTTGCACTTAAGTTGATGTAAACTCATTTCTATTTTTAATGAAAATAAATTTTAATTTCCCCGTCACGATTGCATTACTGTTTTACTAAAAAATTGACTTTTTTTCCTTAATCAATCACTAACATTTGACCTGGGGTTGGTATTAGGCCAGAAAATTAATGTAGAAAATTAGAAATTGTTGAAAATTTGCAGTCATCTAGAAGAGACCAAAGTGAGTGACAACATACAGCGAAGCAAAAAAACAAAACAATAAATTCAATAAAACAGTCCACAAAATCAGCTGATCATTTGCTTGCTTTCTCATGGTTGTATTTTACAGCAGAAGGAAAAATTGACTTGTCAAGACTGAAGAGCATCACACTTACTGAACACTTATTTTTATGTTAGGCATATTGGTTTATTACAAAGAAAGACTTTTTTCTTTTCTTTTCTTTGTAGAAGAAAAAACAACTTTTTTAATTTCTAACTTTAGGTTTTTTTTAATGACGGCATAATTTTATAGAAATTAAACATAACTTTAGGATACTTGAATGCTCATTCAGGTGTTTGAAATATTAAATATCATTTCTCAATGGAAATAGGGTCTTGGGTCTTGAAAATCAGTGTGTAAAACATAAATTAATACAATGCCATAAACTGAGCTTTACATGAATGTCCATGTCTTTCCCTAATCATCCATGAGAAACTAGAAGTACACTGTTACAGACTTCTTTGTGAAGTAAACTGTTACCAATATCTCCATCCAACCTCATCTGCTGGACTTCTTGAGGATAAAGGATCTTGATGCAGTGTACCCAATTCACAAACTCCCTGAAATACCCCAAACCAGACAACATAAGCCGGCATAAATTAACCATATTTAATCATTTTTTGAATAGTGAAATTAGCAATAATTTTCAGACCATGAATCAATTTCAAGTTACCAGGCTGATAAGTGGGGCAAGAAACTCACTCATATTTTTATCCTTCTAGGGAAGGCTGATCATTTCAATCATGAGCTTCCTAACATCAACAATAATATTACCCATATTGTCTTGTTTGGCATCCTTAGGTATACAAGCATGTAGAGATTACAATGCAGGAAAAAAATTGAGCTCCATTAACTAAGGAAATAGAGAACTTACTCCCAAGGATCATCCCCCACTAGCAGCACGTCATTCTCATGATCCACGTACACGAGTTTCCAGCCTATCCTCTATCGGTCCTCCAGCTGTTCCTCTATACCAAACCAATTTAAAGAATGTATGAAATTAGCTAAGCGAGGTGCAAAATGAACCTTATAGATGCCTGACCACCAAGCCACACGATTTGATCAAGAAACAAGAAAGTGGATAATAACACATTTTTGGACTGCAACAAACACAATGTTTAAAAAGACAAAAAGAACTAAAGTATTGTTAAAGAAACATTTAATCAACAAAAATTTACCTTTCCCAGCAAACTAAGTGGAAGAGGAGTCCCTTGAGGAGCTGGACTAATAAGAGCATGCAGGTCATTGACAGACTGCAATTAGAAGGATGAAACATAAAACGTTAGAATAATAATGATTTAATGCAAGTTCCACATCAGAATTTTTTTTTTAAATGCAGTAAGGGTGCCCCCTTCGCTCATGTATACAATGGAGAAGCCAACATAAACCGGAGACAAGGGTAATATATATATATATATATATGTATACACACACACATATATATAGATCAAAGTTTTACACCACAATGTACGATATCACCCAACCTTAAAAAGATGGAAAACTTTTCGTGCCAAGCTGGTTGATTTGTCAACATTTTGGGCAGTACCAGGCTGTCCATCACTCCAAAATTTCAAACCATATTGTATTGCCTTGCATATCTTCTCCCTAGCTTTAGGTTTGTTCAAATACAAAATTACAAGAGCAAGTTCTGCTCGAGTTGCATCCAGAGTACTCATCTTTTAACCTAAATTCACCTGCTAAGTCAAAACATCAGCTTTCATTTCACGAGAAAAGCAAAAAAAACAACATAATGAGGTTATAATGTCACATTAAACAAACAAAATATACATGTAGAGAAAATTACATTGACCAAAGCAACAACAGTAAAAAAATTGAATAAGAACCAAATGAAAAATCATGGTTTCTTGCCAATAAATAAAATGATACTTATTGTCCAAATCAAAGGAAGCTAGCACAAAGTCAACTTGTTGCCAGAATCAGATATACAATCAAAGTTATTCTTAATAAGAGTAAGCAATAGTTCCATGCTATTAAAACTGCAGCATTAGACAAAGCAGGGTACAGAAAAAAATGCTAATAGCCTAGTTATTTATGGTCCAAATAACATATTCCAAATCATGGTTTACTCTCATTCCCACAACATAACTAACAATCAAAAGAATCACTCTCTTTCAGAATCATTTTGAGAATTAAAATGTATTAAAAGTAACATATCGAATCATTTTAATAAATTTTAAGATTTTATTTAAAATTAACAAGTAAAAAATGGAAATTTTATAATTTGTGTGTGTGCGTGTATGTGTATGTGTATGTGTGCACATTCATGCCCCCAGGTTTTGATTACCCTGAAATTTGCTGCTAGATACCCCTGTGTCTGTTGACACTGGGGAACCATGTCCTTGTCTTAAAGCCATAGCTGCCACATTGTTTCATAACCATGCAAATTAAGAATGGGTTCATATACTCCCTGCGTTCATCTACTTCTGCCTTCATCTGAATGTGGATTAATGATAGCTGCACCTTTTTCTTCTAGTTTGGAGGATAGTGAGAAAATATATGTTGTTGAATGGACCTGGCTCAAGTGGTACAAGGGTTGGGGGGTTTGTGGGTGGTTATAGGTTCAAGTCCCAATGGGGAAAAAAATTTACCTATCGAAAAAAAGAAAAAGAAAAAGGCTTGGAAAAAGAAAAAATATATTAAAAGTAACATATCGAATCATTTTAATAAATTTGCTGCCAGTCACAAATTTATCTCTATTCTCATTTGGAAATACACAAGGCTTGGGTTCCTAAGTCTATTACATTTACAAACATTAAGAATAAGATAAAAGAGTGCTAATCATGAATTTGTTTATTTATTCATTATTTATTATTTATTTGTTATGATAGGCAACAAAATTTTTGTTAAGGCAAAAGAACTAAAGACAAGAAATGCCCCAAGAAAAAGAAAAACACAATTGAAAATTAAAGGAGGCACAATAACAGTAAAAATTGCCTGAAGTCCTAGTAGACCCCTGGGGGTCATGAATTTATTCTATACATTTAGAAGAACAATAATCGAATAACTTCAAAAATCATACCATTTGTTTCATATTAATTGGTCAGATACCCTAACCTGGACTGAACATCTTATGAGTGGGTGGTAACAGAATACCTTCCTATCATGGAAATGGCCAATTAGAACTACTTTATTTAGGTATATACCAATCTCAGTTTCCCCAAATTCTAGTTTCAGGTTTTAGTGATTATGACTAGGAACTAAAAGTCCATTTGCAATGATTCTAGAAAGCACTTCTAACCTTCTAACACTAGCAAAAAAAATTTCTTTCAAGTATTAGAAAGACTAGAAACGCTTTCTAAATTCACTACCAAACGCACTTTAAGACTTAGGAAGGGAATGCAGAAAAGGTAGAACCCATGGATGGTTAGCAGTCTCTGGTTCATTCTACAGCATATCCAGTCTATGGTGGTTAGTGGAGGTTTTTTTTTTTTCCTTGTTTGGCATGAAGTTTAGTGAAGCTAATTGCATCTTCATTAAATTGTTCTGCAATTAATTAAGCCCATTGCATCCCAATCATGTCCAGCTAAGAATGTGTTTTCAAGGGCTCTGTTTAAAGTTGATTTTTTGCCTGGGGGCTGTTCATTAAAAATTTCTCATGGTTTATTAGCATAGGTGGTGGAGATAAATTGCCATTACTTGTGCAAGCATAGTGAGAAGTCAACTAAATATATTGTTATCCATTTTGGGAAGGCTCCTTGTTTGTAGACTTCGTTGTAATCTTTGTTTCGATTCTCATGAGTGTTTCCCCATTCTGTTAGGGAGACATTGGGTTGACCAGATAGTTTGTGGGCAAGACTCAAAATAGAATTTTGAGATTAAACCCTCTATGTTTGGTTTAGTGCATATGGAAAAAGAAGAATTGAAGTAATTATAAAGGTTTAGAGTATTTGGAGTTGGTGCAGATAGATATTTTTATTAAATCCTCTTTGCATGGTTTTGGGATTCACTGGGGGAGAATAGTTAATAGTTCTCATTTTAGATTTCATTGATAGTTTGCATAGGGGTCAAAGATATGTAGTGCCTATTGCTTGGTCTTTCTAGTTTCTTTGGCCTTTGACACACTTTTTACACTTTGTACTTGGTTGCACTTCCCTTTTTTGCATTTGCCTACAACATAAACATTTATATTTATATATTGGGCTTCAAAGTATAAGATCCTATCAATTTTCATGTTTGACAATTACAGAGGGATTTTAGAGAGAGCTAGTTAAGGACCCATGAGGCAGCTGCATTCTCATAATTAAGAAGTCAGGACAAAATAGGTTAACTATATCCTATTTTCCAAATTATAATTCAAAAGCAAGAATGCAATTCAAATCTTAACACCACCCTGTGCTAAAGCCTGTAAGAATTCAAAGATTTGTAGCCTAAAAGGCTCACCAGTCCTGATTGCCAAGGTTGTAAGAGCTTGAGCAGCAATGATACAAACCTGGAGGGACCATTACAACCAGAAAGAGAAAAAAAAACTAAGATTACAGGCTATTTTGAAAAAATTTATTGTGATGCTAAACTGAGCATACAAACAGTCGACTTCTAACTTGTATTACTGCAATTTAAAACCCAAAAGACAACAAAATTTTCAAAAGGAATTTCACCAAATTAACAAGATTTGTCATTAAAGAAACATAGAAAAAAGTTCATTTAAGAGACATTTAACTGTTGTGTATGAGTTGGTGCAATTTATCCTAGAGTATCCCCTTGATCCTATTGACTAAGGCCCGGTAAAGAATACAGAAATGGTAAAGAAGGTAGATTTCTTTATCAAGAAGTCAAATATTAAAAGAAACACGTTTCACAAAATATCTCAAAACCAGTCCTGAATCTCATCCTCTCAATAGCATGAATGCAAAACAACAGAAGAAAAAAAAAATAGAACAGGAGAAAAATAAAAGAGTGAATTCGGTTGACTCAATAGCATGAATGCAGCAAAAAAAAAAAAAAAAAATACAATGACAAACAAACAAAGTGAAGAACTTCTACATAACCCTGACAACTTTTCTGTGTACTGTAAGCCTTTTTTCTACTAGTCATGGACTTCTGCACAAATTTCAACATGGTGCAAGGTGACTTTATTACTACAGCAACAATGTACTGCCACCTTTCCCAGGAACATATTTGGAAATTTTAATTCCATTACCATCATTAATAGAAGTAGTATAGGGCAAGACGGGCAGGCAGAGACTAAGTGCAGCTTTTTTTTTTCTTTTTTTTCTTGTTAATTGGCTATATATGGTCATATTAAATCATTTTTGGTACAATATACCACGAGGGCAGAAGAAACCCTCACAACAAGCCTGAAAATCATTAGTTCTGGTAGGAATGTTCTGTGAATTTTTAACGTTAACCTGCTGATTTTGACCAACACTACAAACCCATCCAGGCTCACAGCCAGAAACCCATGTAGCCAAGTTACAGTTCTTGTTAGGTCTCAAATAATTGCTACTCTCTGATTTCACAAAGAAATTACTAAAGTAGAACTTTGTTTCTGCAGATGTGCACAATTATCGGGTAATATCTCTTGTTGTGGAAATTCAAATCATTGTACTACATGAGAATGCAACTTATGATTCAAAATGACCCACTAGTTGCAGAAAATACTACTGAAAGAAAAGCAACAGAAAATGCTAGCACTCGGTTTTCTCTGTCTAATATTTTAAAAGATCCTTCTTTATTGCTTACTGCCCTTTGGGCCAAAACAGATCCTTACAGAAAGAGATGCCAAGGAAAGAGCATGATGGTGCCTCAAAGAGAAACTTTCCAATAATGGGTCGGAAAGAAACTATCATCTTCCTCATCAATTATAACAAGTTAAAAGAGTTAGAAACAATGGATAAGTATAACCTTTTGAGCTTAAATCCTAGTCTCATTGCTAAGAATTCACCAGGACAAGTGAGAAAAAAAAAAAAACTGGAATACACACCTACCCGGTCCAAACCACCTTCCTATGAAGTCTCAGTAGCTGAATCACATTAATAATGCTCCTATAATTCTTCCCAATATTATAACAGTGCACTCAAATATGAAGTTTCTGACCAAGAAACACAACGGGTATTTCTAGTGACCCTCCATTTTAGTTGGTGAAGAAAAGCCATTAAGATTTGAGTTTCAAATTCCATTGTCTTCCTTCCAAGGAATCAAAAAAGAATGAGAAACTCAACTCAGGTAACCAACTAGTTTAATTAGAATTGATTGATTCTAGATGTTTTTTGTCCCCATGAAAGCCATTTTTTCCTATTTTACTCGGATTTTCTAGGTATCCAAACAAGCTCAAATGTAACTTGTAAAAACTACTCATACCTTTAGTTTTCTGGATGAAAGAAGCCAAGAAGTCCAAATTAAATGAAAGATTAAAAGCCTGGTTCCAATCAGCATCCCTGGTGGGCAATACAAGTTCAAAGTCAAACCAAATTTGACAAGAATCAAACACTTAAAATGAGTTTAATTAAACCAATTGCCCCAGCTCAGTTCACTCTTCAATTATTCAAAATCCAGAATCAACAATTTTTTTCTCTTTTTCAGAAACCAAACAGAGAACTCACAGATCCTTAACGCAGAAATTGGAGCGCTTCTGAAACTCCGCACTCAGCATTGTAGTCATATTGGAAATCTGACCATAACCAAGCTGTGTGAACAACGGAAGAAGCTCGGGATCATCAAACTCGCTGTAGTCATCCACGTTATGGCACTGTACGAACTGCACTGAACCCACCAATAGTACAACGAGAACCACCAATGTGGGAGCAGGGGAAGGGCAATAAGCGCCAACTTTCGCACTTCTCATATCGAAACCCGATTGAAGCGTCAAGAAAAAAGAAGTGTTGAAGCTCAGAAATAGTGTGTTTGGTTGGGAAGAAACCGTGGGAAAGTGGAGGGGAGGAAATGGGAGCTATTGATCCGGAGTATTCATACTCGGATAATTTTATGGTAACCTTGAATCTTTAGAGATAGAGTAAATGACATGAAAGTATATAAAGTCCTAAACCAAGATTGATGAAATAAAATTGTTACGGGGATCTAAATAACCTAATAATACACCAACACTACATGTCAGTGGCCTGGTCCCTCACTTCCACCACTGTGTATGCATTAATCATAACTTTCTGGCTTCATGTCCTGAAAACCCCAATTCACAGAAAGGGGCTTTCTGGTCAAGATATGTGATCATTGGAGCAAAGAAATATGGAAAAGCAGACAAAGGAAGACCTCAGAAAATGTCAACCCAGATTTCTGGGGTGGCCCCTTTCTCTGGATCTTATGCCCCTTACACATCCATTTACATGTAACCGTGTTCACCATTTGAAAAAGACTGGCATTCAACTCAAAACACCTCTTGATTACAGAAGGATCAGTGAAGAAGAAGAAGAAAAGGAAGAAGAAGGAGAAGGAATGGAACTGTACATTCCCTTCTCCTGCTCCTGCTCCTACACTGATCGTTCTGGGTATTTCATAACATCAGCCATCGATGCTAGAATCTCCATCATTCTGTGTGCTCAATGCAGAGATTAGAAGATCAATTCCCACATATGATAAATGCTTGAACTTCTCAATTTTTTGTGCTAATCTTTCCTGTTTTTCCTCTCTTTCTGCTATTCATCTTTCTTATGAGATACCCAAAGACTATCCCATTCATGTTTTATTCAAGTAGTAGCCAAAATAGAACCATACAATGAGAACAAACAAAAACACAATGTAGATATCATCTTTTTAAGGCCATTCCATTCTCACAACTCCTCCACAAGAGTAGTTTTATAACATTACTACTGAACAACCTCATATAGAATCCTATACTACATCTCATCATATATGATCAAAAATCCCTCTAGATTGAGAGAGTAGTGTCATTATTTAACTAGGGCTCAAAGCGAAACGATAAGCAGAGTCATGGGTTCTTGCCACCTCCACCATTACCTGGCTTCCCCTTCCTCAGGTCGTGCTTGGGGTTCGCTTCTGCATAGTCGTAGTCCAGCACTGCATCAAGCTTCAAAAGCTTCTTTGAATTCACCAGGGTACCATCCTTTACAAAACACGCAACATTGGTTAGTTAGAAGGCTTATAATCCAAAAAAATTCTAAAAGATCAAAGTCTTGTCTGCATATTTAACCTTGTGTAGTAAGTAAATGGGGCTTGTGCCATCCTTGAAACCCTCAGCCATGCCTGCAAGTTTAGAGTAGTTGTTATATTGCTGAAGAATTAACCTAATGAAGGCTTTTAGGATGATGCAAGAGTAAATACCAAGACCTTGCTCACCTGAAGACAAGGGAGTGAGGAGTAGAATGAGAGCTAGAAGAGAGGCCTTGATGGGAATAGCCATGGTTGATGCTCTTATCACCACTGTTTTTGGAATGTGAGTGATGGCTTTAGGACAGGGAGGAAGGGGAAGGGGGGGAGGTCTGCTTTTATTCTTACAGAGGCGAGGAACGTACCATGAGGGCTGTCGTCATGTTGCACCCCACCAACACCTAATATAGCTAAAGAACGATGATGAAAAGCGATACCAAAATAGCCTAGTTCACTAATCAATGTTTTACCATCACAAAGTGCAGACAAGTAGTGAATATGATGGACCAGTTAACTCACCGGGGACTGGTGAAAATCGCCAAGCAATATGGTGGTATTTTAAATGAAGCCAATGAATGAATATTTACAGTCGGCTGCCCTCAATGATCACAGAAAACTTCATTACTAACTCTTTGTAGTAGAACTGCTCCATAATTTAGCAGTCACAGATAACAAATGGTAGTACCATAGGGTATCATACAGAGGTAGAGTGATCAGTTTTCTAAGTATAGGCAGTATCTCTTCAGCCAAGGCCATTCATTTCAGATTAATAATATTTCCACTTTCAACATGATTCTCCCACCAAATAGGGAATTCAAAATTTAAAATCTTCTCTATTAGGTAACCACCATAGACACAAAAACAGGATGTGACTCAATGCACAAAAAGAGAGATGTGGCTCAATAGTCAATAACATGTACTAAATACCCTTGCTTTGGAAATATTAATAGAAATGCATTCACTTACATTTTTTAAAACTCTTTACTCCTTAAGCTGAGGTAACCACCATGGACACAAAAACACGATATGGCTCAATGCACAAAAAATCAATTCCATATATTCATTTATTTTTTTTTCCAATTGCATTATTTGCTAAACTCCTTACACCAACAAGCGAATCGCAGCAAGACCCAAAGCTAAAACAGAAACGGTACTTATACAGTATTTAAAGACATCATACTTTGCCGCTTCTAACTGAATTTTAACTGCATGAATGTCCTGGGATCAAGAAAAAGAAGACAACCCGAAAAAACTTTAGAAAACAAAAACAAATATTGAACCTCATAGAAATCCAAGTAATGAAAAACACTTCTCAACTACACTTGTGATACTCACCCGATCTAGTTTGTTAGTGGCGGTAAGGGTTTCATGCCTGTGTTACAATGCATGTCATTGTCTTATAAAGAAGTATAAAAAATATATATCCTTACATCATATGAGGAAAAAATAGTTGCAAAGTATCTATGTGAAACCAACCTTAGTTCATTGTGCAGTATTTCTAGATCACTTCGAAATTGAGAAAAATGATGTCCCTGCATCATTGTTTGTAGAGACAGAGTCAAAATACCTAACATGGAACTGCTACTATTTTGTAATCTTTTCGACAGTAGTTTTTCAAACTGAAAACAAAGCACTTTAATGTGTGGACCTCTATTCCTAATTGGCGGCAGTTGATTACATGAATTATGACACACAACAAGTGCACTACTTTATAAGATCTGTGTAAAAGCATTTGTTACATGCTAAAGGTGCATTCTCTTATCATCAGAAACCAGAATCTTTACTACAGAAAGAAACTAAATTTGAATCCGTTAGAGCTTGCCACATTTTATGAGCAGTTTGGTAAACCTCATACTTAATTAAGAGATCAATTTGCATACAATTTAACAATGTAATGCGAGTTAAAGAACTTTTTTTCTTCCATGCCATATAAGCCTCTTGATCTCTTCTATGTTGAGTAGAGTTTCCTTGTTTAGGTTCTCACATGACATGATTCAGTGTTTCAAGAGCCTCTTACTCTACAAGGATATACTGAACTTTGTGATGCCAAACCTCGTAGTTATCGCCATTCAGTTTCTCATCCTTGTTTAATTTTGCTATGATGTTCCTAGTTGTAGTTAACATATTCAACTACTTAAAGATATTGCACAATCTTATTAATTGGTACTTTTATGGATATTGATACTTTTACTTGCTCTAATCATCTTCTAATATGTAATAACCTTAAATTGCAATAGAAACAAAAGTTCACTATGTTCCCAATCAACTCCTATATACAATTTTAATTATTACAAATTAGAAATAATATATGCAAGTATTTCTAATTTTAGGCAATTAATTACTTAAATTTCTTTTTAGCCTAAAACCTTCCACTCCATAAAAAACATATTATACAACTAGCATGTATCAATAACATATACAAGAGAATTGAAGACATGCATGTACATAAAAGACGTACTTATTTATCAAACGATAAATATTCATGTCATATCTTGCATATAAGATATTTACATTACATGTATAAAGCATAAAAAAGTAGCATGTAGAAAAAGAACTAATCTTCTCTCTTAAAGCTAAAAGGAACAACAATATTAGGATTATACACAATGTCTTCCATAACTCTAGATGTTGTTTTTAAGCTCCTAAACAAACCAAGTGCCCACAACCCCACATGAAGTTATGCATCTGAATAATGTCTGGGTTTTCAGAATTGAGAGCGAGTTAGCTTCTCAAGTCTTCAACTCATCTCCTTGCGTGATGATGAACAGCAGCATTGTATGATGATTGTCTCTGGATTTTGTGGCTGAAACTCCACCTAGAGCCCTATAGTGGACTGCTATAGTATAGAGCATGGTGTTGAGAGACAGAGGGTGGTGGTTACAACTTACACGTACGAGAATCTACTCATGCAATATGACAAATGTGAGGAATATGAAAGCCCACGCCTAGTTTGATATGCGTTGTTGTCCAGGATGACCATGCAGTCACATTATACTTGAATGTGGAAAAACAAAAAACAACAGGACATGTCTCAGCCCATCGATTCCTCACTTTCAGCCTTCAATCATGGAGCTGGAGGTGCCTGCTGTTGCCCTCAGGGCCATCCGTTCAAACAAAGGCCAGCCCAACTCCCTTCTGCTTTCAATTTGAACAGGGCTGGACCCTAGCTAGCTTTGCTCATGGTTAAAAGCAAGCCCAGCTGATCCCTGGTATGGGGCAGGGGAGCCCAAATCTAAAGTCCCAACCCATGATACACCCTTTTTTCTTTTTCAATTCGATCAAAAGGGTAAGTGCTAAGCCAACGAGTAGCCTTTATTTTGGAAACTGGGAAAAATAGATATGGATGTTGCTGCAAATCAAAACTTTTGAATGTATCAAATTTATTCAGAATTAAAACCCTAATGGACTAAGCTATTCAAGGAGATTGTGAAAACTATTTAGACATAAAAGCTGTTAGTTTCATATAAAAGAACATATCATATTATATAAGATATGTTACTTCTCATCCATAAAAAAATTAATCACCATCATCATTGTACATGTTGTAGGCACTTTGTAATGAGTGCAACATCTATCGAGTACTTGTTAAGATTGGTCATCCCCGAATTGCCATGTCCTAAAGGCATGGGAGCTTTCATCTTTGGGTTGAGAGTTAAAAAAGATATGAACACAATTAATCAGTATAATAATGAAGTCAAATACCACTGGTTGTATCTCAATAACACTAATTATTTGTTTCACTACAAATGTAATTACAAATATTGTGACAAAGATGCAAGGTTTATAGAGGTAATAAATGTCTTAATCACAAATAATCCTAAAATTTGGTTCAATAGGAAATACACTAAAAATGTTATGTGATGATCTGGAACTAAATAATTTCCCTACAACACCAGAAACAATGCTCAACCAATAGATTTTGAAAGAGGATACAGAATACCATTCCAGAATAGATATACAGTCATGTAAGCCAGTACCTCAGAGCTTTCAACTTTAGATTTGAATTTGGACAAACTGGATTCTAGAGTCATTTCAATCTGTAGGCAACATGAATGCATGTGAATTAACAATACCAGAAAATGAAATTTAACATTTTAATTATAAAAGCCTAGAGCTGTTGACATGTCTCATATATAAACATGGAGTATAACAAGCCATGGACCTACAGGCACCCCAGAATCAAGAAACCTTACTTTCTGTATTTCGCCCTTAGAAACCAAGGACGGAGCCACATTCTCCAAAATGTCACTCAAGACTTCAGTTATGATAGATGTTATGGCCTCAGCATGTTTTGACGGTATGCCCTGAGCTTCTAATTTCCTAACCTGAGACAAGACACCATGTCATTAGCAATTCTCGAATTCCATCCGAGATTAAACTCTATGCTTAATTTGGTTGCAGAGAAGCAATAGAAATTACATTCTTGAATCATATGACTTTTCTTTAGAAAATACAGTTCTGATTTCCATAATTCTTGGAAATACAGTTCAAATATACGAATATAAGTACCTGAGCGAGTGTATCAACCAGGAACAATCGCCCTCCACCAGACTTCACGTAATCAGATCTTCTGCAATATCCAGAAGGCGAAGACAAAGAAGATGAAGCTAAGATCTGGATCGAAGAGGTGGTATTCGATTTCCACTCCACACGAAACGCTTTGAATTTGCAGAGAGGAGTCCTGGTTCCTGCAACCGTGCCTATTTTCCCGGCGTACTTAGCAAATACCGCCATTAGATTCAGCTAGCCTATTCGAAATAATCAGCACAAGCCTATGAACTCAAGATTTGAAAGAAAAACTCGGAGAACTTTTTGAAAACCGCTTTGGAACGAATTTGGTTTTATATCAACCCGCCGATCCTACCGGTTTATAAGAGAATTACAACTTTACCCTACAACTTTTCAAATAGTGTTATTTGATTAAAGGGTCTCTCAAAACCCAATTTTTAAAATTTAACCTCCCATCCTTTTTTTACATCATTTCAACATAAATATCTTCATCATTTTCCTATAAAAATAATCATTTCTTTTAAAACCTACAAGTAAATACTTAAAATAGAAAAGGGTATTTATTTTAAAAGTGGGTTACTTTTTCAGAAAAAATACGGGAAGGGTTAAATTTCCAATTTGAAAATTATTACATCACTTTTAACCAAATATCTCTTTTAAATATCCTTTAAAAGCCTTCTATTAAACAACTATTTCTTCAAACTACTAGGGTAACTTGGATCGCTTCCCTTGATATAAACCCAATTTAACATTTTAACAAATTTGAGCAATCTCTTTCAATACTCAGATTAAACTTTAATTAGATTTTTTTCAACTGCAACTCAATTTGAGTTAGATTTATATCAAAATTCAAATAATTTAAGCCTAACTCAAACTCAAATAATGTTTTTATAATATTTATAAAATATATTATCTTATATAATAATATTAATTTTCCTTTTAGATTTTTAAGAAAAAAACATATCAAATTATATTATATCATATATCACTCCTACGCCCAAAGCTAGGATAACTTTGTTAATTTTGCATATCCAAGAGAAAGGTAAAACATACAAAAATGACTAAATAATCAAAATGAACAAAGTTCAAAGATACACCTTTTAAATTGAATTGATAAAGCTAAATGTCAAACACTTAAACAATTCGCTACTAAGTCAACCTTTTCCCCCATGTGTTTAGTTGTGCACAACTTAAAAATTAGGAATATGAAAAAAGCAACACTTATAATTTAAAATAATGAAACTTGTATTGCATTATGATGTTTTACAAAACTTTGATTGCTTTCAAGTGCTTAATGTTTTGACCAAATGAAATCATCATCCATTCATAAGCGTTTAATTAACTTTTTGAAACCCACAAAATTTCTATCCATTTTTGTAAAAACTCTAATACAAATCCTATATACAACGCTTGTACAAGAGTTCTCTAGAACTCTCTAGATTATTCCACATACTTTGTTTACATTTACTACTCTATATTTTGTTTAAATTTAATGTGTTGTTAAAAGTTTTAAAAAACCTGATTCACCCATGGGTGATTTTTTTAATTAATTAGCCTTTAAATGTAGATTTTCAAACCAAGTAACACTTTATATTGAATTTATTTATGTGTTTAACTCGATTTTTAAAAATAATTTGAAATTAAAAAAAAATCTAATCATTAAAAATAATAAGAGTTGTTCTTTGGTACCCACTCTTCATTTTGAGGGTACCTACCCATATTTGACCCCAATAAAAAGATGACATGTGTAAAGCATATATCATTAAAAAATTTATAAAAACTTATTAAACAGGTAAAGATGACTTGTTGGTGAGAAATAATCGCATGCATTTCATATATATTTAAATATTACAACTTTTTTATAATTTATTATTAAATAACAAATATAATTTATTATTTAATGCATTACCTAACTCTATCTAAAAAAAGAAAAT
Source organism: Vitis riparia (assembly GCF_004353265.1). Taxonomy (NCBI): domain Eukaryota; kingdom Viridiplantae; phylum Streptophyta; class Magnoliopsida; order Vitales; family Vitaceae; genus Vitis; species Vitis riparia. The sequence goes on along the minus strand of NC_048434.1, from coordinate 19,659,096 downwards.
CCTACCAATTACTCTTATACTCTCATTATTCATATATATAAAAAATGATAGTAATTTAATATGAAAATTAAATAATTTCAACTATCAAATTACAAAATATGTAAGATATATTTTGATGAATCAAATTTCAAGATCAAGTTTAAAACTTTTTGAGAGAGAAAATTTAAAATTTGTATTATATGAAGAAGATGAAGGATTTCAAGTTATTACAAGTGTCAAAGGTAATATTTGATATTTTTTTATCCAAATATAATTGTTGTAGGAAAAAATGTGATGTTAAATAACGATTTTAGAATTTTTTATGAGTTTATTATAAAATTTTGTTATCAAATTGTTATTAATATTTTTATATAATTTTTCTTTTTTTGTTCATAGATTAAATTTGAAGATGGAGCTTTATATGTCTTGAAGGATGTCAAGTGATTACAAGTGTTAAAAGGTAACATTTGATTTTTTTTTTCCATTTACATATAACTATTGTAGGTAGAGATGTTATGTTAAATGACATTTAAATATGTAATGATTTATAACATCTAGATTTTTTAATTTTTTTTCTGAGTTATTATTAATCAAATTGAGAGCATTTAGTCATTTGTTATGAAATTGTCATCAATATTTTGTAAGAGATGGTACGAACTTTCTAAGAGAGAGTACAAACTTTCTAAGAGAGGGTACAAACTTTCCAAGAAAGGGTACGAACTTTTTAAGATATGGTACGAACTTTCTAAGAGATGGTACGAACATTTTAAGACATGGTACGAACTTTTTAAGACGGGGTACGAACTTTCTAAGATAGAATACGAACTTTCTAAGAGAGTGTACGAACTTTCTAAGAGATGGTACGAACTTTCTACGAGAGGGTACGAACTTTCTAAGAGATGGTACAAACTTTCTAAGAAAGTGTACGAACTTTCTAAGACAGAGTACAAACTTTGTAAGAGATAGTACGAATTTTCTAAGAGTGGATACGAACTTTCTAAGAGATTGTACGAACTTTGTAAGAGATGGTACGAACTTTCTAAGAGATTGTAGGAATTTTCTAAGAGATGGTACGAATTTTCTAAGACGGGGTACGGACTTTCTAAGAGATGGTACGAACTTTCTAAGAATGGGTACAAACTTTCTAAGAGAGAGTACTAACTTTCTAAGACAGTATACGAACTTTCTAAGAGAGGGTACGAACTTTCTAAGAGATGGTACGAACTTTTTAAGAGAGGTTACGAACTTTCTATGAGATGGTACGAACTTTCTAAGACAGAGTACAAACTTTATAAGAGATAGTACGAACTTTCTAAGTGAGGGTATGAACTTTGTAAGAGAGGGTACGAACTTTCTAAGAGATGATATAAACTTTCTAAAAGATTGTACGAACTTTCTAAGACGGGGTACGAACTTTCTAAGAGAGGGTACGAACTTTCTAAGAGAGGGTATAAACTTTCTAAGAGAAGATACGAACTTTCTAAGAAATGGTATAAACTTTCTAAAAGAGAGTACTAACTTTCTAAGACAGTGTACGAACTTTCTAAAAGATGGTACGAACTTTCTAAGAGAGTATACGAACTTTCTAAGAGATTGTACGACTTTCTAAGAGAGGGTACGAACTTTTTAAGAAAGGGTACAAACTTTCTAAGAGGTGTTATGAACTTTCTAAGAGAGGGTACGAACTTTCTAAGACGGGGTACGAACTTTCTAAGAGAGGATACAAACTTTCTAAGAGAATGTACGAACTTTCTAAGAGAATGTACGGACTTTCTAAGAGATGGTACAGACTTTCTAAGAGATTGTACGAACTTTTTAAGAGAAGGTATGAACTTTTTAAGAGAAGGCACGAATTTTCTAAAAGAGTGTTCGAACTTTTTAAGAGAGTATACGAACTTTCTAAGAGATGGTACGAACTTTCTAAGACATTTCTAAGCTTAATTAGTACCAATAAATACTATTATTGTATTTCCATGTGGAAAAAAAATTGAAAAGTTTGAAAATTTGTAAAATTTTTTAAGGTAAAGAGAATGTGACGAAGGGTGCTAAGAATATGAGGATTCCTTACATTCTTTGTACCATTCATCATATTATTCGTACCTTCTACAATTACTTAGTGTTTTAATTTTTAAATTTTCTTAAAAATAATTTTCATCATTTCTAAGCTTGATTAGTATCAATAAACAATATTATTTGTATTTTTAAGTGGGAAAAAATTGAAAAAATCGAAAAATTGTTAAATTTCAGGGTACGGAGAATGTGAGGTAAGGTATGAAGAATGTGAGGATTTCTCATAATCTTCATGCATTTTCTCACATTTTTCATATTCTCTCTAATTTTTTAGTGTTTTAATTTTCTATTTTTTTTTTAGGATAATTTACATTATTTCCTATTTAAATTTTTTTAATTATTTTTTTTTTAACAATTGTATTAATAATAACTCAAAATAATATTATTAAACCATGTTATTGTTATTTCAAGTTAAAAAGTAAATCTGAAATTTTAAAAATATAAATAATTTAGGGTACAAAAAATATGAAAACGGTACGAAAAATGTGATAAATACATGTTTGGTACTTTCATCACATTTTTCATATTGATTTTTAGTTTAAAAATTTTTGAAATTACAAATTTATTTTCGAAAATACTATCATTAGTAACTTAAAAGAGTATTAGTAATTTATTTTATTGTAATTTAACTTTAAAAACATTAAATTCAAAAATTGTAAAATTTGGAGAGTACGGAAAAAAATTAGGACAATCTAATTATCTAAGCTTTACATATGATTATCAAAATGTTGAATTTTAATGAAAATACTCATTTCATATTAAAATATTACCATATTCATTTTTATATTGAATTTAAATGTTTAATAATTTGTTAAAAATAAAATAATATAATTATGATATATGATGATTTTTTTTTAATGAATATGTTTTCAAATTTTATATCATTTTTATTTTTATTTTTATTTTTTTCTAATTCTACTTTTATCTAATATTTATTTTATTTAAACCCAAAATTGTTGAGAATGGAGGAAGAAAGAAGGTCACAACCGGTTCTTCCCTTAACCTGTTAAGTGGAATTTTTATTTCAAATTTAAAATGGATGGCCAAGATGTAATCTTAGACATCCAATGGCTTGGAAAACATTTTCGGTAGGTACCGAAGAGGTACCCTATAATTTTTCAAATAGATAAAAAGCAATATATTATGAGTCATGATTTTACCGTTGATTTTATTAATTAATTAGCCTTTAAATTCACATTTTCAAACAAAGTGACACTTTGTATTGAATTTATTTATGTGTTTAACTATTTTTAAAAATAATTTGAAATTAAAAAATAGATCTAATTATTAAAAAAAATAATAGATAAAAAAATGATATATTATGAGCTATGATTTTAATGTACAAGTATACAACTATATTTCTGAATTTAGATAAATAAATTATAAATTAAGTAATAAATAATTAATAGTTTAAAGTATTTAATAAATTTTTTAGTTTCTTAATTATTAAGAATAATTTTGAATTCAAAAAACCGATCTAATTAATTGTAGAATAAATGAAAACATTCTTGAAAATTATATTTGTAATTCAAAATTAAACGTGTATATGAAATGAAAAACTTAACTTATTTACATTAAAATATTGTTAAAAATTATTATTTTAATTAAATTATTATTAATGATTTTTAACCAAAAAAATTTACGAATATGTTAATATATTTATGTTTTGAACATGTACTAAAATAGTATATATTTTTATAAAAAAATATAATTTATGATTTTATTATAATATTTTTATTCATATTTTACTAAAAACTATTTATTTTAAAATTTATTTATAGTTATAAAACAATTTTCATTTTTAATAAAATTTGAATTAAATTAAATTTATATTATATAAATTAAATTTGTAATGTTTTTATAAAATTAAAACAAAAAAATTATTTTTAAAAACAAGTTGCTAGATACACTTATTTTTATAAAACAATAAAAAAATGTTTTTTTGTTATTTAACTTAAAAACAGTTTTTTAAACACAAATTTAAGAACATATACTAAAACAGAAATTTTTTTTTTAAAAAAAATTAACTTGTATTTTAACAGCTAATTATTTGATTTTTTTTTTTTCAGAAACTACAAAAGAATTATTTTATAAGATATTACATTTTTTTTTTAAAGTTATTTGATTAAAATGAATAAAATAAACCTCCATCTTTTATAAACAAGAAATCTGTTGAGTAAAAATATTATTCAACAATATTTTAAATTATTTCTTATATCATACGCTTTTCATGTAAAAAATTTATAATAAAAATCTCAAAATAAAATATAATTTTTAATACATTAAAATTATTTATTTTTAATATAAATATTATCTCTTCCTTTTTAATTATTTTTCTATAATATAAAAGGACAATAGCAGTGGAAGTGAAGTCACCGCCCAAACTCCTCCCGCGTGCAGTATATAAAGCTATTCCTTTTAATTTCTCATTCGTTTCCATTCGTCGTCGCGAGCGTCGACTGAAATAAACGGCCGAGCTGGCTGCGTGACCACTCTCTGGGACTGGATGAAAACAAGCAAAGATGCTGTAATATTGGGGTTCATTACCTCAAGCACCGCTGTCAGTGGCGATTGCCAGAGTCTACAAAAGCCCAAAATCTCTTTACAAGTGTCGAACCTCCAAAGCCAGACGTTCACGACTTCCCACTCTCAACCGCAACTCCTTACCCTAAAAGGTCGAGACCTGTGAGGGAGAATCTCTTATTCGCAAACCCTAGCTATGGCGAGACACTCCGCTCCACGGTTTACTCTTCGCAAGAAATTCCTCTTCGCTCTCGTTTTCTTCTTCTCCGTCCCCACCGTCGTTTTCCTCATCAAGAGAGCCCCTTCCATTTCCTGCGATCGCCAATCCGACGCCGGGGTTAAGCGGTTCGAACCGTTGCCGCAGTTTGGGGCCGCTCCAAGCCCACTCGCTTTCATGAAGTCGAAGCGAGTTCTTCTGGTTTCGCACGAGCTCTCTCTTTCAGGTAACATTCTTGAATCTCCCGAATTGTCGGTGTTTATGCGTTTTTTAAACGATTAACTGTTTGCTCCTCCTTTTTCTTGCCGAGAAGATGTAAGAAAGTATAAGCAATTGTTGTGGTTTTGAGTCTTATTTAATTGTTCGTACTCAGAAAGACAGAGCCGTTTATTCGAGGTTATATTTTTCTTTCTTTGTTTATTTCTTTTTCCTTTGTTGGACTCCGGAACAGCACAAAAACACCGAGAGGTTCGATTGATTTTGTATACTTGTAGTTTTCATATGCTTTCTCCATTATTAGGGAGGCGCTTATTATGCTTGTGTGTGAACCATTGATTTGAGGATTAAATTTGGTTGATGTTTAACTTGGAAGCGTAATGACCTAATGTTCTTGCAGGAGGTTTTTTTTTTTTTTTTTCTTCTCTTAATTTTCCTCTGTTTTTCCCTGGAAATGGAGTGAGGGTTACTACACTAGTTGTTGGGCTATTTATTCATTAAATGTGGATTTCATTGGAGGGTAATTTTACTTGGAATTGTCATTAACTAATACAATCTCAGTAAGTTAAAAAGGTGTAATTGTATGGTGAGCATGTTAGTAGGACTGTCGGCGATGCACTCCACCCCGATGTTCTGCACATTTCAATGGAAGTTGTTCATAGATTATTTATTTTGATGTCCAGACGGTGAAATATACACTAAAGCTAAATATGGTAGCAGTTAATGGATAAGAAGCACATGAAACTTAGGCTTCCAATTTATCAGGGCGAATTGTGTTAGCCAGCTCATGTCTGTGTTGTCTTATGTAGCTAATTCAACAGAAATATTCAAGAAGAATACTTTCAGGGAAGGTCTTTTAACTGCCATCCAGGTGACAAGTAAAGATATTAGGCTGCTGGATTAGATACAATTTGTCGGTTTTTTTTTATGATGAAACCGTACTGTTTTATGTACTGTGTCTGTTTAACAAAGTATTTCTGTTCGTTAGGATGAACCATTTAGCCTGGCATGTGTTTTTTTTGTTGTTGTATCTAATTCAAAATTTTTATTTTATTTTATTTTTGATAGCTATTTATTGTATCTAATTCAATGGAATTGTTAATGCAAAAAAAAGTCCACGAAATGTGTTTTAACTATTATTTGAGAAAAATTGATGTCAAGATAATGTGCTGGATGCATTGGCGTGTCATCACATTTTATCAGGTTTCATTTTCAGTGAATCTATGTTGTTTTTTTTCCTGTTTCTCATTTGTGTGATCTGACAAAGGCTTCTGGTTTGTAAGTATGACTTATTTTAGCCATGTGTTTGTCTTTATTTTCATATATAATCCAATAGAAGTATTAGTTATGAACACAGAAAGATGTTCATGGAATGTGTTTTAACGGTTTTATGTGGAATATAGTGATTTCAGGATTATAGGCTGCTTTATTAGCATGTTCTCCCATTTTGTCGTGTTTCCATTTACTATGGGTACTAGATGTCCTCCAAATATCATGTAAGTAAAAAAAATGTAAAATGCCAAAAAATAACCTTGCCTTTAATATCTCATAGCCTGCAGAGTTAGGGTATTGGTGACAATTATAAATTGAATACAGGGGTGCCTATCTGGAATAGATGAAGTTTTAACGGAAGTGGTGGGATATATTTTGTGTCCATGCTTGTTTACCTTCACAAAATGATGGAAGCCATTGAAACCCAACTTGATAAAAGGGAGGTGCCTTGTGGAGGCAACAAAAAAATTTGCACTGCTCAGCAGTCTTGAACTTCTAAAGAAGCTATGCTGCTTGGGCTTGGCCACATGTGTCAGGTGTGGGTACATCCTTAGGAGTTGGATATTTTTAACTCCAAAATTTACGATGCAAGGAACCAGCTAAAAGGAATTTAAATTTTAGATATGGATACATGGATATGACATAATAAAAGGACAAAAAGGAAAAACCAATTAGAAACTAATTGAAAAGAGTAAGGGTATTTTGATAATAACTTCTATTTTTTAATTTTTTAATCTTTACCTTTTCTTCGTTACCGCTAAATCCTTTCTTTTTCAATGTCCTTTTCTTTGTTAAGGTATTGGTGACAATTATAAATTGAATACAGGGGTGCCTATCTGGAATATATTAAGTTTAACAGAGTGGTGGGATATATTTTGTGTCCATGCTTGTTTACCTTCACAAAATGATGGAAGCCATTGAAACCCAACTTGATAAAAGGGAGGTGCTTTGTGGAGGCAACAAAAAAATTTGCACTGCTCAGCAGTCTTGAACTTCTAAAGAAGCTATGCTTCTTGGACTTGGCCACATGTGTCAAGTGTGGGTACATCCTTAGGAGTCGGATATTTTAACTCCAAAATTTAGGATGCAAGGAACCAGCTAAAAGGAATTTAAATTTTAGATATGGATACATGGATATGACATAATAAAAGGACAAAAAGGAAAAACCAATTAGAAATTAATTGAAAAGAGTAAGGGTATATTGATAATAACCTCTATTTTTTAATTTTTAATCTTTACCTTTTCTTCATTACCACTAAATCCTCTCTTTTTCAATGTAAATAATCTATTAAGGAGGTTGAAAAAAAATAGTCAAAGTCAAACAGCCATATTCAAAGCCAAGTAAGAGAAACAAACAAGGATCTCACATCCACACCCACGTCATGTTGTGTCGATATAGATACGCTAAGTAAAGTTGGAGAGTTTGGGTATCATAGTAGTAAAGAAGGAGCAGTATAACAAACGTCATTTGAATTTTGACATTTTTGGAAATATATGCATGATAATATAGTTTGGTTTGGATATAGCCTAGGATTACTCTGTCAAGTATTCCTAGTATTTGGGATGAAATGTTACTCCATAAATGGATCAAATGGTAACTTCACTAGATCGAATATATCGATATACATGGAAGGAAGTAATACTTTTTTTGTCATTTAATAATGATTCCAACCGTTTCAGAGAAGACCCTTTCACCATGTCATTTTCCTTGCATGAAAAAATTAATGAATAGACAGACAAGTGTTGATGCATCAAAAAATGCTTCTTTTCCATATAGTTCTCCTTTTGGGAACTTTAAATTCTTTCGAGGGTGGAACTCCCGACTTTAACCACAAAGAATCAGTTACTTACCAAGACAGTATTTAAGTCTGAGTAGTTTTTTATTTATTTATTTATATGATAATAGAAATTAGCATACAGGGAAAGAAAAGTGCAGAAAAATGTCGGTTTGAACATGCTGTGTTAATACATAATTCTGCTGAGGGCAGAAGACAAGTTTCTTAATAGGAAATAAATGACACCAACAGCTATAGATCTCTCTGTCTCTCTCATTCTTTCTCTCTTGTTTTCAAAGTCTGATGTCTATAACAACTTTTTCTTTGTCTCTGAAGCATATGCTGAATATATCTTTCTTCTTCTTCTTCTTCTACTTTTGCTTTCTCATTCTCCTTCATTTGGAGTTCTTATTTTTTGTTTCCTTCACAGGTGGCCCGCTATTATTGATGGAGCTAGCATTTCTGTTAAGAAGTGTTGGCGCTGAAGTTTGTTGGATTACAAACCATAAACCATCAGAAACAGATGAAGTGATATACAGTTTGGAGAGTAAAATGCAACACCGAGGAGTACAGGTGATGTAAATTTCATTTTGTCAAATTGCCTACTTTATGAACTGGGTTAGTGTGCTTCTAAGAGTTTTATTATCTTTTCTTAACTCTTGGGAATTATTATTTTAGTTATCTTTTCTTAACTCTTGAAAATTGTTGTTTTTATTATTATTATTATTATTTTGGTATTTTGATTAACCATTAAAAGGTTCACACTGAGTTCTCTTTTATAGGCAGGGTTGTTTGTTATGGTCCATATTGCCGGCGGGAGAGGGAAATCATTGATATGTTGAACATTAAATCTCTTCTGTATATTATTACTAGAATTTCTATTTTGACAACACCAAATGAAACATTATAGATGAATTTAACTTCAAAAAGCCTAACATGGTCTTTAAATCATTTGATTACAATAAAAGGTAGCTTGGAATTTCAAAAAAGTGAAAAGGTATAAAAATACATCTAAAATGAAAATTGCAAACTCTGTTACAGAATTCTAAATGACTTTTGACGTTGTACTTCTCAAAATGGTGTAAGAAAAAAACGTTTACAATGGAGTTTCTTCAGGATTTTTTGCCCTCTGTTTGAAGTTATTCCAGATGACTGTTTGGCATTGTGCCAAGCTCACACTTTTGATGCTTGCCATTTTAATCTTGGTTTGGGATGGTATGGCCTGCAGATACACTTTTATCTTCTTGGGAGTCATGGTAAACTTTGAACTTGAGTTTGTACATATCTGGTTTTTCTATGTTGCTTAATTTGCCTTTTCCTTTATTTTGGTGGGTTGGTAGGTTTTCTTTGTAACTTATGATTCTGGCTTCTAACTATGGTTGTCCATACGTTGTTAGGTTTTGCCTGCAAAGGGTCGAGAAGCTATAAACAGAGCTTTAAAAGCTGATTTGCTTGTTTTAAACACTGTCATCGCTGGAAAATGGCTGGATGATGTCCTGAAGGAAAATGTCCCTCACGTTCTTCCAAAAGTGTTGTGGTGGATTCATGAAATGCAAGGCCATTATTTCCAATTAGAGTATGTCAGGCACCTCCCTCTGGTTGCTGCCGCTATGATTAATTCACATGTAGCAGCAGAGTACTGGAAAACCGGAACTAGAGATTATTTGAGGTATCTGCAAGTGTGTGTCTCTGTGTGAGTGTGTGCATGTGTGTGATTGTTGTGTGTGTTGGTCTGTGCATGACCATGTGTGTTTCTTGATGTGGCTCTTATATTGCTGCTCTTAGTTGCAATTTCCATTTTGATATGCTTTGTGACATATTGATCTAAGATAAGAAAAGTAGTATTTTATAGTGAATGTACAGGTCCTTCAATGCTTATGGTTTATATAAATTGGGTGAAATTAAGACTTTGAAGACCTTATCTTTGATATATATGTCCTTAAAACTTTTAGTTAGATTGACATTCTCAAAGTTGTGCAGTGTTTCCTTAGAACTATGATTTTCTTCTATGTTCTCCTAGCTAGAAATGTGCAGCAGGGGAAGATTACAGCCTAGTGTAAGAGTATATGTTTGATTAGTAATCATTGTTTGTATGTCCAAATCTAACATACCGATGTTTGATAACTGAGGATTTTTAAAACTTTTACTCATTTCCACTTTGCAGGATTAAAATGCCTGATACCTATGTGGTTCACCTTGGCAATAGCAAGGACCTCATGGAAATTGCTGAAGATAGTGTGGCAAAAAGGGTTTTGCGTGAACATGTTCGGGAGTCTCTTGGAGTTCGGGATGAAGATCTACTCTTTGCAATGATAAACAGTATGCATTTCACATTGCCGATTTATGTTTTGGTTTTCATTCACTTTGCTAATGCTCAATCATTATAATCCTTTCCATATCTAGAATGAACGTTTTGGTCTGGTACAGTTGTAGTTGAGTTCAGCTATTGCAGCTTGTTTGGTTAACATGCTTGCCCAAAACCACATGTTTGCAATTTCTACCAGTTGAAGCAATATGCTGCAGACTGTATTTTGAAACTGTCCTCACATTTTACAATTCTCACTCATCATTGCACTTAATAGATACATAAAGCATCTATTGCTAATGCTATCATGCCTTAAAAGTATCATGTTTGTGCTAGTATCTTGTACAATTATATCTTGGGAACACTAAAAGTATACATAATTTCAGGTGTTTCACGTGGAAAAGGCCAGGATTTATTTCTGCAATCCTTCTATGAGAGCTTGCAATTGATTATACAAAAGAATTTGAGGGTACCATCAATGCATGCAGTAATTGTGGGAAGTGACATGACTGCTCAGCCCAAGTTTGAGTCACAACTGCGTGATTTTGTAAGAGTAAAAAAGATTCAAGATCATGTTCACTTTGTAAATAAAACGCTGACAGTGGCCCCTTACCTAGCTGCCATTGATGTTCTTGTTCAGAATTCCCAGGCAGGTTCCCCTCTGCTTTAGCATTCTGTTGATTTTATTGTACTTCACTTTTTCTTTCTTTTCCTTTGCACATCCCCTTTGATTTATTGTCTCTGCACTTGTTTTAATTGTTTTCAGTTTACCAGCATAAGTTTGTAAGCCAACATTGTTACCAACAACCCATATAGATAAGGATGCCTCAATGATGGAGAGGTTGTTTCATAATATTCTTTTTCTTCTTTGCAGGCACGAGGAGAGTGCTTTGGAAGGATAACCATTGAAGCCATGGCATTTCAGCTACCTGTATTGGTAATGAATGGACTTTTCCTTTTAATTTTTGGTTGTTTTTGTTTGAGGCCTTCTGATTGATACTTTATAGTATGTGTTGAGTACCATATTAAGGTTCTCCTCCATTGTGAGTGGCATTCAACTTCATAAATTTTAGTGTTTGTCAAAACATGTATTCAGGGAACAGCAGCAGGAGGCACCACCGAGATTGTAGTGAATGGGTCAACAGGTTTGTTACATCCAACAGGGAAAGAAGGGGTCACTCCTCTTGCAAAAAACATTGTCACACTAGCCACTAATGTTCATAGAAGGCTTACCCTGGGAAAGGCAGGATATGAGAAGGTAAAAGAAACGTTTTTGGAACACCACATGGCACATAGGATTGCCACAGTTTTAAAGGAGGTGTTGCAGAAAGCAAAGAGTCACCCAAAACTGTAGAGTTAAAGCCTTTGCCTCCATATAGAAAATCTTCCAGTTCAGCTTATACATAGTGTGCTTCTTAATGCTGTAAACTTGCTTGGGAGGTTAGAATTTCCATAATAAAAATTTTCCTTTTAATAGCATCTCCCAAAGTTTTTTTCTTCTCATTCTTCTGTCTGGCAAGAGTCATATCCAAGAGAACCAGAAATTATCTATGTAGGAGAATGTAATGCTGGTGGCTAGCTTATAAGATCACAATCACCTACAAGGAGATGCTCATAGCAAAAGATCATCTGCACATATTCTTCACATTGTCTGCACCAGTGGGGTTTTTTTTCTTTTCATTTTGTTTTTGCCTTTTTTGTTTTGTTTTTGTTTTTGTTTTAATCTCATGCTGCTGACTACATATTCAAACCTTACCCTTTGAGAAAAGCTATACTTACTATTAGGTTTGCCTGTTAGATTTTTATTTTTGTCTTGAATAGACAGCAGTTTAAATTCTCTTGAAATATGTTACTCTGTATCATGTGCTTTCTAATGTTTGTTAACTAAGAGGGTTTTCTAATTGTCCGAACAAAACAAGTAATGCATAGAGACACTGTTTAGAATTTGATTTTATCAAAGAGCAATGCAAACAAAGTGAACCAACAAGAGCAGAAAACTTTTCAAGTGGTGAAAAATGCTCGAGTGCTGCAGCTTCAGATTTATGCAGGAAGAATCGAAGAGAAGCATATAATGGAGTTGGCATGGAACTGTAAGGTTTTCCCTAGAGGCTTCTCTCCTCTCAATCCCTTGACAACAATCTTAGTAATGAATTTGGTTATTTGGGCGAGTAACATCATCCGTTGAAACTCTCTCCTTGCAGAAGGATTCGCCTGCATTGCTCTCAAAGGGCTACTCAGTTTCACATCATGAAAGATTCTCATGTTATTTTTTGGGAATTGCACCCTTCACCCGGGTCTCTATGGTATAGTTTCAAGCTTCAGCTTAGGTATCTGATATAGGACGCGATTCCGAGAAAATTAGGCTTAAATCAATATCACAGGCCTTTATTCAACCAAATGAAATAATGCTCTCATATGAGAGATTGTCATAATTCAACCACTTTTTTTTTCTTTTTCTTCCCTCCAGGAATTGGTTGTTTGGCTGTTAGAAGATGAGAGTGGTCTCTGCATCTCTGCCTCTCTGCCTCTCTGCCTTGTCTATGGCGTGTTTGCCCCTAATATATCTGGAAAAAACGCGCAAGGTGGGCAATGGTGAATGTCCTCCAATTCGTCAAAGATGGTACTATTTTCTTTGGGAAATCAACGTAGTGAGTATCAAACACTCATTTACATCTCCACGAGTGCTTCAATTCCACCCAAATAAAACAGAAATACCAACAGATAAAGAAAAGTCATTTCATATATATATTTTTTCTATAGCTTTAAAGGAACGATTACAATAGAAAAGGTATTGATCAAGACATAGGAGCAAGGTTCTAAGCAGGTAGTCGATAAGAGTTCAAGGCAACTTAGGCAGTGAAGAACCATTTGCAGGTTTCGGCTGATTGACGTTGGATTTGGCGAACCAGGTGGTGTACAGAAATTGCTTATGGGGCCCTACATGGTTGCATATTAACCTGAGCTTCTGCCTCTCCCTCATCCATCTCAGCACTATCTTCATGTGCCTTTTGCTGGTCAGTCCTCTCAACCCAACTTGCTGCAGATGTTGCAGATGAATTAATCATCCAAATACTCATAATGTTTGTACATGTGCAATCAAAATATGAGGATCTACTGAACAACTACACTTATAAAAGGTTATGGTCTTTGATTCTGCACTGAGGAACCAAGATGTGACAAATTGGAATCCTTCTTCGCCTTAAAAGCTACAAGTAAAATACTGGAAAATAAGGGCATCTGTGTTTTAGGTTTGGAAAGAATAAAGAATGGAGGATTGAGAGAGAAGAATTACCTGGACATGTTCCCAGGTGTCGGCGATGGTGAGAGGACCGTGCTCCTTTACTATACCAAATATAACCCTAGTGAGGGTTTTAGTTTGCTCAGGTGGAGTTTTAAGCTCTATAGGTTTCTGCTTTGGCTTCGGTTTCCTTGCCAAATACCTGATCGCTGTTGCAAACATGATGCTGTCGCTGCCGATTGATTTTGCCTTTCACCTATTCTCCAACCCCAAAACTACCTAAGAACAAAACGTAGGACTAGTACGTTTGCCCAAGGCAAAACGACGTCGTTGGATCCGAGGTGAAAAAGATGAAAAAGGGATTTATTTGATTAAAAGGACCCTGTCTTCTTAAAAGAAAAAATCACATACTTCTAAAAATGTGATTAAAAATCCCCTTTAATCTAATGTCCCGCCTTCTTCCTTCGAGTGGTCTCTCATGTCTTACAGGAAGCACCCCAATGAACTGTGAAATCGCGTGTAATGGTCAAATTCTGTACAAAGACAGGTCTCTTCATTCTCCCGAAAACCTCCTATCATCAGCTGCAAACTCAATCTTTCATTCCGTTTTCTATACGCCAAGAACAAAAGATTTTAGAATCGCGGCTTGTGTCAGTCCTTCATGGCTGCACCCACATCAACCAAGTCAAACAAGTGCACGCCCACATCTTCCGGAAGGGTCTGGAACAGTGCTGCTTTGTTCTCGCCAAGCTCCTCCGTACGCTCACCAAGCTCGATGTCCCAATGGACCCCTATCCGCGCCTTGTCTTCCAACAAGTTGAATACCCCAACCCATTTCTTTGGACCGCGCTTATTCGCGGTTACGCTCTTCAAGGGCCCTTTATGGAATCGGTTCTTCTGTATAATAGTATGAGAAGGCAAGGCATTGGCCCTGTTTCCTTTACTTTTACAGCACTGCTCAAGGCTTGTAGCGCTGCTCTTGATGTCAATTTGGGGAGGCAGGTACATACCCAGACGATTTTGATTGGCGGGTTTGGTTCTGATTTATATGTTGGGAATACTTTGATTGATATGTATGTGAAATGCGGGTGTTTGGGTTGTGGACATCGGGTATTCGATGAAATGCTGGACAGAGATGTGATTTCTTGGACTTCTTTGATTGTTGCATATGCGAAGGTTGGAAACATGGAGGCTGCAAGTGAGTTGTTTGATGGGTTACCCATGAAGGATATGGTGGCATGGACAGCAATGGTCACAGGGTATGCCCAAAATGCTAGGCCAAGAGAGGCATTGGAAGTTTTTGAAAGAATGCAGGCTGCAGGCGTTAAAACGGATGAGGTTACCTTGGTTGGTGTCATTTCAGCATGTGCTCAACTAGGTGCAGCTAAGTATGCTAATTGGGTCCGGGACGTTGCAGAGCAATCTGGATTCGGGCCTACCACTAATGTTGTTGTGGGATCTGCATTAATTGATATGTATGCGAAGTGTGGGAGCGTAGAAGATGCTTACAAGGTTTTTGAAAGAATGGAGGAAAGGAATGTGTATTCTTATAGTTCAATGATTGTGGGGTTTGCAATGCATGGTTTGGCTGGTGCTGCGATGGAATTATTTGATGAGATGTTGAAGACAGAGACAAAACCAAACAGGGTCACGTTTATAGGTGTTCTTACTGCTTGCAGCCATGCAGGTATGGTAGAACAAGGTCAGCAATTATTCACAATGATGGAAGAATGTCATGGTGTTGCACCATCAGAGGATCACTATGCCTGCATGGTGGATCTTCTTGGTCGAGCTGGACGCTTGGAAGAAGCTCTCAACCTTGTAAAAATGATGCCCATGAATCCCCATGGGGGTGTGTGGGGAGCACTGCTTGGGGCATGTCGCATCCACGGGAATCCTGATATGGCCCAGATTGCTGCAAGCCATTTGTTTGAGCTTGAACCCAATGGTATTGGGAACTACATCTTGCTTTCCAATATATATGCTTCAGCAGGCAGGTGGGATGATGTTTCGAAGGTAAGGAAGTTAATGAGGGCGAAGGGTCTGAAAAAGAATCCTGGATGCAGCTGGGTTGAAGGAAAGAAAGGGATAATTCACGAGTTCTTTGCAGGTGATATGTCCCATCCGAAGTCCAGGGAGATTAAGCAGGCACTGGAGGATCTTCTCGACAGATTAAAGTATCTTGGCTACCAGCCAAACCTGAGTTCTGTGGCCTATGACATTATTGATGAAGAGAAGAAGCGGTTGCTAATGAGTCATAGTGAGAAGCTTGCTCTGGCGTTTGGCCTGCTCACTACAAATGCTGGGTGCACCATTAGAATTGTTAAGAACCTCAGGATATGCGAAGATTGCCATTCAGTAATGTGTGGTGCTTCTCAGATCACAGGGAGAGAAATTGTTGTCAGGGATAACATGAGATTCCACCATTTTCGCGATGGGGGATGCTCCTGTGGTAACTTCTGGTGATGGAAGCATGGATTGGAACTGCAACATTGACCAATTGGATTTTTTCTTTTCTTTTCTCATTTGAAGTTTGGTTAATCTTACACCAGTACAGAGCCTATTGAATTTGAATCCTAATTATCCACCCAAGTTGCCACCTTTGTACACTCTTCTGCACAAGTACTTGCTCCAAACTGGGCTTTGAAGGAAGAAGAGAATAGAATTGACAAGGATGGATTTAATCCGGCGAGCTACAATATCATTTACACAATGATGAACTCCAGATGTCATCTTTAAGCAATCATCAGGAAATCATACTGTAGCAGTCCCAGTTTTCTTTTCCACCCGTATTGGATTTATTTGAATCAATCCCCAATTTTATAAACGCCTAATATAGCTAGCATCTCCTCTGTATTATTACAATCAGGATTTTGTGATAACTATAATTTTGAGAATGATTCAATTGCAACTAGGAAATTTATTTATTGGGTTTCATTAGTACCCCAAGAATTTAACACATCATTGTAATTTTTAGAATGATTCTACTTATTGGATTTCATTAGTACCCTTGGAACCAAAAACCTTGTTTTTAATTCACAGGATCTAACTCTCAGAATTGTTGATATTACCTAATTATATTGCCTAATTGTTGATATGGAGAGAGGTGGAACGTATCCCACCTATTGTTTGTTGACACCTTAATTTTTTATGAGGTCAATAGTGACCAGTTGAGATATTTAAGTTGGGTGTTTATATGGTTTGAGGCGCTTTTTGGTTTAAAAGTGAATTTAGATAAAAACGAGGTTATTCACGTTGGAGGGGTAGAGAATATGGAGGAGCTAGCTGTGGGGTTGGGGTGTGGTGTAGGGAAGCTTTCCACTTCTTTTATGGGTCTTCCTTTGGGAGCCTCTTTCAAATCCATAAGGATGTGGTGGAAGAGATATTTAGAAAAAAATTATTTATGTGGAAGTGACAATATCTCTCTAAGGGCAGGAGGTTTGCCTTGATCAAAAGTACCCTTTCCAGTCTTATGATTTATTTTATGTCCATCTTTGTCCTTCCCGAAAGGTGAGTTCAAGACTTGAGAAGATACAAAGGGGCCCTTCTTTGGGGCGGTGGAGCCTTGGAAAAAAGGTCTCATTTGGTGCATTGAAAAGTTTGTTGTGCTGATAAGAAGGAGGGTGGTTTAGGAATTTGCAACCTTGTGGCCCTTAACAAGGCTTTGCTTGGGAAGTGGAGTTGGAGATTTGCAAAAGAAACGGAGCCCATTTGGAAACAAGTCATTATCAACAAGTTTGGTTTGGAGGGAAAGGAGGTTTTGGTGTAGGGATGTGGACAGCCATTAGAAGAGAATGAGAGGGCGTTCGATATAGATCCCGTTTCATAGTAGATAATGAAAAAAAAAAGGTTATGTTTTGGAAGGACTTGTGGTGTGAGGATCATACATTGAAAGATATTTTTCCTACTTTATTTCTTTTGGCTATAGACAAAGATGGGTGGGTGTCAAATGCTTAGGAGGAGAGTGGGGAGTTGGGTTGTTGAAGTCCTTACTTTTCAAGACACCTTAATGATTGAGAGATGAGAGGGGTGGAGTCTTTGTATTGGAAACTTCATTCTTTGACTGTTAGAAGAGATGTGAAGGATACTTTGAACCGGAGAGAAAGTGGGACTAATTGTTTTTTTATTAGTTCTTTCTACCGTTCCTACACAAGGGCTTCTAGTGATCCTTTCCCTTGGTGCATTATTTGGAGGTCTTGGACTCCTGAGAGAAGGGTTTTTTAACTTGACAAACTTAGAATAGAGTTTTAACTACCGACCAATTGAAAACCAAATAGATGTTTCTAAAAAAGAATAAATTAATAACCATCTTTTCTAGTGTAAAAAAGAATAAATTAATAACCATCTTTTTCTAGTTTATAACAAGACTAGTATGTTATGAAATCTATGGAATTTAATCTTATTCCTTTTCTGTGCAATAGGTTTTGCATTTTATGAGGGAAAACTAGTTTAGATGGAATGATGCTTTTTGGGTAAAAGAAGGGAAGGGAAAGGTGTGGAAGACTGCCCTTTATGCCTAATATGGACCTTATGAAATGAAAGAAATAAGAGAATGATCAATGATGTATATAATTTTATAAATTGATTATTTGTTAAAAGGATAGGCTTGTTTGTCTTTGTGATGCCTAGCTTTTATCTCCATGATGCCTAATTTTTTTAAACGTTGCAGTATATATTGCGTGTGTACTGTTTTCACCATTTTTTTTTTACTCTTCTAATACATACTAAAACTTGCTATAGCCATTTATTTACATTTATTATTCGTTGTGAACATGTGGTTTCTGCAACACCTGAATTGGAGCATGTACAGGGTACCTGAATATATCAAGATTTGATCAAATTAAAGCACAATAAACTTGCGCTTAAGCATGAAGTCAGATTGGGGGTGGTAACACCAAAACAAAATCTAGTTTATGAGAAATGACAACTTAAGTGTAGCATTAATAAGCACTCAGTTACTAATATACGAAGAGGACAGACATACAGCGACTACATTGAGAAAGCAGAAAGCTGATGCGGGGCTGCATATAGTAGCAGTCCAGCAATTTATTAACTCAATTTAGACTCGTCTGGTTCATAGCCAAACGCTTATGCATCACCCATTCACCTATGACCTATGGACCTAGACTCGCGTTTCAGTTACAAACGATTAGAACATGTCCCCTTCATTTCCAGACACACCTAGTGGGCCCCAGGCAGCTTCTCCTTGATCTTCTCCATCATTCCTTTCTGTTGCTGCCCCTGCCCCGGCGTGCTTGTGGCGCTCGTTTGCTTCTGCTCGTCCTTGCGTCCCATGCCCGGTATCCTCTCTTTTATCTTCTCCTTCATCCCTTTCTTCCTTCTCCCACCTTGCCCATCGTCCTCGGATGACTGCGTATCAAAGCCAGTCAAAATAACAAAACCAAGATATCAAAGCTAATTAATAACGATTTGGCATTTGGCATGGCAACTTACAGAGCTGCCGGAGCGATTAAGCACGCCGGGTTGTTGGTGGGGCTGCTGCTGATGCTCCCCACCATGCATACCGGTGCCAGTCCCCGCACCATACGCGCCCAAGGCCTCGGTTTGATGGACTGGGTTTCCATACTGGTCGGTCTGGCCTCCGGTCTTGCCAGTCTGACGCGTTGGGTTGGCGCATGGATCTTGCTGATATGCCATTGTGTTGAAACGATCGATGAAATTTGAAACGGAACTGAGTATGAAAGCGGCAATAAGAAATCGGAATCAATCTGTAAGCTTGGTTTCGTCTGATGATGAATGATAGGTTAGGGAATGGGTTTGGGATTTATATAGGCAATGGAGTCGGTGGGGGTGCGACTCTGGGAGCAGAGGAGCTCAAGGTGCATGACAGGATCATCGTACACGTGCCATGTGAAGAGGAAGCTCGTACCACGTAAAGGATGGGAGGACACGTGGCAGTGTAGAAAACAGACAAGTATGGTTTCATGTGGGGGGTTAGAGATAAGATTGACTAAAAGCAGGAAGGGAAGTGACTCCGGATGGTAAGGATGTTGGAGGGCACGTGGCAAGGGAGAACGTCTAAAGAGTTGACGTAGCCTATCATGCAAGGACAGCAGTGGGGATAAGCACCAGGGATTTTCATCCTTCCGCACAACAAGACCGACATAAACCTTGAACAAAGTATGGCATCTGTGCCATCCATTGCTTTACCATGAAAGTCGTAAGTAACTTCACCCTCGTAAAGCCTCTCAGGCTTCCTTCTAGCTCCTTCCTCCGATTTTTTTTTTCTTTCTAAAGTACCTTTATAATATATATATATATATAAATAATAATAAAATAGTATTAATTTTATATTAAATAAAAAAATTCATTTATTTATTAATTCTATTTTATTAAAGCAAAAAAACCGTGTAAAATATTGTTGGATACATCAAAAATGACATTGCTGTCAAACAATAAAGAAAAAGGAACAAATTTTATATTGGGCTGTAAAAATCTGGCCTGGTAGTGGAGTGGTTGGGCACGTTGATCAGAGGTCCATTTTGTCGTGAGCCTCACGCGGTAGACGTGTGGGAAGGCTCTTTCCAATTCTGATCATCCAGAGGAGCGTGTCACCACACCCAAATCCTACACCAACTCTCATGAATCTTGCGCGGTGCATGGAACGATCAATGCTGTTCTCAATCGGATATACATGATATATGATATCCATACAAATATCTGGAAGATGGAAGAAGATGGTAGATATTTCGGGATATTTTACTGATATTTTATTAATATATATATATATATATATATATATTTTTTTTTGTGTTTCAACCTATATTTTATTAATATTTTTAGATATTTTATTGTTATTTCAAATCAAATATAAAATCAAATAAGTTCCTTTGAAGAAATCTCCCAGTTAAATCTGGAGGAGTTTCAACGGTCTCGCTTAAAACTCAGATAACTTTGACAGAGCTTCTAAAAAGTACTTAGACTTTCAAGAAAAAGATGAAAGAGAAGATGGATATGGTGCACAATAAAAACAATTACACAGTAAATTTGAAATTTGAAATTTCATTTAAACTAAGAACATATACAAGAACTTTGAAATTTAAAACTTACAATCTTTGAAGTAAGCTTTAAACAAAACTTTGAGAGCTTCTCAATACAAGGCTTTCAGAGGAAATCTCACAAGTTTCTCTCACTAGAATTCTCTCTTAAAAATTGTTGATGCCTTACAAATGAGAAATGGAGTCCTTTTATAGACTCTTTGAAACGGAATTGAAACCCTTTGAGGTCCACGGATTTGAAATCTTTTCTAATCCACCGAAAGTTTGTTGTCCTTTTGTACAGCTGTTCTGGCTTTTGAAAGGCGGTTTTGACGCCCACTGAAACGATCCATAGTTTCGAAGAGCAGTTTGTACTGTGAATCTGAGCTGTGAATCAACAGTTTGTTGGCGAGGAATCCCATTCCTTTTGATTTGAGATGTTTGAGCAGACGGCAGTCCTTTGAAAAGCTGGGACGCGTGTATCCCCAAATATCATGGGCACATTTGTCGTGAACGGCGTCTCTTATTATTGATTTGACAGGCAGGCCAATCTGGCGCTTCTGCAGAGCTTTGAAGATAGAACCGTTTGATGAAGTCTTGGATACATCAACCCAAGGGTGTGTAAGGGTATCCATGACACATGTCTTCATTAACATCTCCTAAAAAGGTAGAAGATGCAGTATCATCATTATCAAAACCAGAACCAGAGTACTGGGATAAGGTTTCTGAAGCTTTCTTTTTGAGAAGTTTGAGATGCTTAATGAACTCCTTATCCAGAGGAAAAACAGTCCTGAAAAAAGCAAAACATCCATTGGAACTAGAGCAAGAACTTTTGAACTAGAGGGTTTTGAAGAAACATTTTTTCCTGAGATCCACTGGCGGATAGCAGGAATTTGTTGAGAATTTAAGGCGGAAAGCTTGACCACCATTTGATTTTGAATTTCCTGGCCAAATGCACAGGAAAATAAGCAGGAATCATTTGCAGGAGAACAAAGTCCCAGTAGAGAATCCATGGAATTTGAAACTTTGAAAGGAAGAATAATACTCTTGAACATGAAGCCGGAAGAAGATGACTACCATGTTCAACAAAGTAATTGAAGTCTTCCTTGATTTGAGGACAAAGGATGTCCTGAGTGGCACCAAAGAATAACCACCATTCTTGGAACCAATTTGGAAAATCATTTTGACTTTTAATTTCATCCCCCCAATGGAAGAACCAAGAGTGATCAAAGGGACGAAAATAAAAAGTAAAGTACCAAGCGTCCATATAATCATAATAATCATATGACTTTGGTTTGAAGTTTTCTGAAACGTTTTATGAGTATCAGGAGACTGACCCCACATTTTGTGAGTAAGAACTTTGAAAATTTTGCATTTTGAATAACAAATATCTGTAGAACTTTCATTCTGAAAGTGAGAAATCTCTACAGAATCTGTGTCAACTAGAATAAACTCATAAAATTTTCTAGTTTTATCTAGATGGTTTTGTAGAAAATATTTGTTCTTTACAAAATTTTTTGAAAGATATGGTTTCCCAAAGTTTGTGATTTGAAAGGGTTCAAGAACATGTACCTTCATTGTATGGGCCTTATCAACATAAGGCTAGGCTTGACTTGACGAGGCCTTTTGAGCAAAAGTTTCTTTGGACTGTAAAGGAGGAAAAGTTCCAAGGACTTGGAACCTGTTTTGACTTTGAGAAAGAGGTTTTTTTGTATGGGCTTGAGGCATTGCATATGAGGATTTTGAGGTTTTTGAGGCTTTGGGCTTTTGATTACTCATTTTTCCTGTAAAAACTCACGCGAAAGAAAATCAGGGAGAGAATTTGAATTACCTTTGATAAATTCAATTTCAAAATCAAAGACTGACAAGATAGCTTGCCATCTTGCAAATATTTGTTTTGAAACAATATTTTTAACATCCTTTTGAAGAATTTCTTTTGCACTTTTGCAATCCACACGAAGAAGAAATTTTTTGTTGAAAACATCTTCTTGGAATTTTTGAATGCATAAAACAATGGCTAAAATTTCTTTTTTGATGGTTGAATAATTTTCTTGAGGTCCACTCCATATTCCAGAATGAAATCGGATAATGGAGATTTTATTTTGAGAATCTTGTTTGAGTATGCCACCATATCCTAGGTTAGAGGCATCTGTCTATATAATAGGAAAGGCATCAGGGTGGAGGATTCCTAAATAAGGAAGACTCTTAACCTGAATTTTGACCAGTTTGACTATGTCTGTATGCTCCTGTGTCCAAGGCTTTGGAGTTTTCTTAAGCCTAGCAAACAAAGGTTTGATAGTAGTCCTAAGGTTAGGATAAAAGTCTGAAACGTAATTTGGACTTCCTAAGAACCTTTGAAGTTGAGTTTTGTCCTTGATTTCATCAGGGAATTTACTTCCAAATTCTATTGATCTTTGAATAGGTTTAATGGTGCCTTGATAGATTTCAAATCCTAGAAATCTAATCTTAGTTTGAAACAGTTTGATTTTAGGGGCGAAAATAACAAGACCATTTTCTTTGACAATTTTTTGAAAGGTTTCTAAGTGTTTGAAATGTTGTTCTAAAGAATTTGAAAATATGAGTACATCATCAATATATACTAAGGAGAAATTAGTATAGGGATTGAAAATGTCACTCATTATATTTTGAAACTTGGAGGGAACATTTTTCAAACCAAAAGGCATCACATTCCATTCATAATGCCCAAATGGAACAGTGAATGCAGTTTTGTACTTATCCTTTTCATGAAGTTGAATTTACCAAAATCCTGACTTCATGTCAAATTTTGAAAAAATTGAAGCATTATGAAGGCGGCCAATAAGATCTCTTTTGTTAGGTATGGGATACCTTATCCATTTGAGAACCTTATTTAAAGGCTTGTAATTAATAACAAGTCTAGGGGCGCCTCTTTCAATTTCCGAAGGTTTTTGAACATAGAAAGCAACACAATTCTAGGGAGAGTGACTCTTTCTAATAAGACTTTTATCTAATAAATCTTTTATTTCTTTTTTACAATACTCAAGTAACTGAGTATTCATTTGAATAGGTCTTGCCTTGGTAGGAATTTGACTTTCATCAAATCCTTCCACATAAGGCAAAGAAACTTTATGTTTCTTTCTATTCCAAAAAACGTTGGGAATAGAAGAACATAAATCCTGTTCAATTTGATTTTTAATCTTTTCTACTTTGATTTGAATATCTTTGTTTAAAAGATTTTCTTCTATTCTTTTATGATGTATTTCTTTTCATAGAAATTTGATTTGTTGTTTCTTCTTTTGAATTAAGTTTACCTGGTTGTCTACAGAGTTTAATTCTTTTATTTATGGAGAATTTAGAAAATAGAAACAAATTTCTTGGTTTTCATAAACTGTTTTAATTCATTCTTCATCAACCGTTAGAGGATAGAGAAGGCTCAAGAAAGGTGTTCCTAAAATCATTTCTTTGTTCATGTCTTTTACAAGAAGAAGAGAAATCTTGTAACAAACATTTTTATTACAAACATGAACATTTGAAACTTTGAATTCTACACCAAGAGCTTGTTTGTTTGCACCAACAACTCTTTGTAAGGTTTTCTCAAAGTATTCAGAGGGAATCAATCCTTCTTGAATACAATTAATATCAGTACCAGAATCAACTAATGCTATTATATTCTTTGAAAAATCAGGTTTAATAAAGATTCTTATTTTGATATGCCATTTTTGTCTAATCATTTTTGTAATAGCATTTACAAACAATTGAGAAGATTCTCCTTCTTCTAATTGTTCTTCTTCTTTTGATTCTTCAATTTGATTTTTTCTTTTTTCTAAGACTTTTAGTCTTGAATCTAAATTTTCATTTTGTTCAAGCATTGTATTAATTTGAAGTTTGATTTCACTTATCTCATGTTGGAGATCTTGTATTCCTACAGTCTTTGGTTTGTTAGAAAATTTATCTAACACGGTTTTTAGGCTGTAGTCATTATTATTTTCTAACTTCTTTTGGTTACTTTGCTTTTGAATTTCTAAGAATTTTTTAAAGTATTCATTTTGAAGATTTGGATCAGGAATGTTTTCTATGATTTCTATGAGAAAGTTGTTTTCACTAGAGATCATATTAACTTGGTGTATTTGACAAAGACAGTTTCCTACACAATCACATGAGGACTGGGAGGACGAGCTATTTAAATCACTGGATGTGCTATCTTCAAGGAGAAAGAACTGATTGTTACTAGACTCAGAGGACTGGCTAGATGAATCAGTATCTGATTTGATAAGATTTATCATTTGTTTCTTAAAACGTTTTCCTATGTCTAAATCTGCTATGATTTCTTTGACTTTGCAATTGGGAGCTATGTGCCCATTTTTGCCACATTTGAAACATTTGACATCATCTTTATCCTTCTTTTTAGAGGGATGTTTTTGATATTTTTTATTTGAATGTTTCTTATGTTTAGATTTCTTATAGTAGGGATCTTTTCTCTGTTTTGAATATTTTTTATTTGAATCTCTTCTTTTTGACTTATGAAATCTTTCATGTCTAGAGGGAGGGGTAAGAGTATCATACTCGTATTGGGCACAGAATGATCCTAACTCTTTTTTGGCAGATTTGAAGTCCTTTTTGATAGTGACATTAACCTTAGCAAGGGAACAAAGGTTCAATGCTTCTTGATTGACAAAATTTGCCAGTTGTCCATATGTCAAAGAATCATAAGGAATTATGCCATTGTACATTTCTTTGATTCTCAACTGAACTCTTTGACTAAAGACTTTGGGTAACCCATTTAGAAATCTCTCTTTCCAATAGGGTTGGTTACAATCTGTTCTTAAGTGTACTTTGGCAAAGTATACTTCCTTATACCATCTGTAATCACTCAATTTGTCAGTGTAAATTTTGAAGAATCTCAGAACTTCGAGATTGAAAGGAAAGGGGATCTCCTAGGAATTGGTTATGGCATAGATTAAAGTATGAACCGCATTAGGGTTTCCGCTTTCATCTATACTTTTCTGAATGAATCTTCTTTCTTCCTCAGTGAGAGCATTATCCCACCATCCTTTGAGTTGTCCAGTAAATCCTGCTATCAAATGAAAGCAGATTGCTGGATCAAGGTTTCCTCTTGACTTATAGGCCGTAGAGAGGCCATAATCATTTCTTGGAGGATGTTTAGGACCTGATAGTCACTAACTCCATCTATGTTCCATTCATAGATGTCATCTCCATCATACTTTGATTGGACTATTTGACTTCTTTCTTCATATTGAAGATTAGGACGTGTGGGTCTAGGATAGAAATTCCTAGTCTTACTTTGTTGTTTGAACTTATGAACAATCTTATTTATCTGAGGATCCTTATCCTCAAACATAGCTTGTATCTCATTTACATTCTCAGGAGTAATCTTTTTTATTACACTGATTGATTTTGTGTTTGAAGATGAGGCTTTGTTTGAAAGATCTAATTGTGCAATTTTACTTGTTAAAGTTTGAAGTAAATCTTGTTGATCATTTGAAAATTTTAACTTATGATTCCCTACCTTCGCGGGTTTGAAAATTGGACAATTTTTATCTAGATTTCTATCTAGAAAATGTGGAGTAACTATTTGACGAGAAGGTTGATGGTCTTCTAACTTATCTTCCATCTTATCAAGCTGGGAAGAGATAGTTCCTAACATTTGATTTGTAAAATTATTCTGTTGTTGAAGATTTTTACAATCTTTTAGGGTTACAGATCTTTTTTCATCATCTTTAGGGTTTATGATTTTGAACGGAGAAGCTATTACTTCCATATTTTGAGCGATTATGGTTATTTCTTCTAAAGGAGGATGGTTTGCTGTAATATTTTTGGACGCAGTTTTCCAAACCTGTCCCTTATGAAGCATGTTGACTTCCCCAAAGGGATAGTCAAGGTTATTATTTGAAGCATAAATTTCCAAATAAGTGAACATAGGAATATTTATTCCATTCCGTTCCATACTCCTATACCATTCTTTCCTAAACTTATGTCTAGTTTGGGTGGTAAGCTTTGTAGAGAAAAACCATTCTCTTTTTTCCCTATGCTTTGAAAGATGTAACTCTTTGTTTAGATAATCTTTATCTATTTGAAAAGGTTCTGTAATATCATCAATTACCATTAATTGATGAGGTTCATCATGTGGCAACATTTGAGAGGGTGTTGGAGAGGTTGGAGGTGAAGACTCTTGCTTAACATACCTAGGATAAGGAATGTTAGGGGTAAAATCTACGTTATCCAAATTGACAGGTGGTCTTCGAGAATCTAAGGAATACCTTGGAGGGGAAAAAGTTGTACTCCCCTAAGCTGACTCTTGGATAGAGATTCTACTACTTTGTCTAGTTTCTTTTGGAAGGAACTGGATAACGACATCTCCTTTGTCATCCTGAGTGATATAGAGCGGCTTCCTATGTTTAATAGGTTTTGGAACGCTTATCTGCTTGAAATTCCAAGTATTTGAATGAGTTAGAGATGCCCAAGGAATCTCTAGGGGTGTCATAACAGAAGAATGTTCATTTGATTGGAACAAAAGGGTCATTCCCTTTTTTGGTTTTACTAGACACTTTGCGTCAACGGCAGTAGTCATTGCCTTATAGTATATTCGATATACTATAAGAATATTCTTGGCTCTAGGGTCCATATCATAACCTTTGGTTTGAATATTTAGAGTTAAAGCCTTTTGTTTGGATAAATCATCTATACAACTTAACTCTAAGTCAGGGAAACAATTGAAATAAACAAGGCCATGTGCCATGTTTGATTCTATGATTCCTAACAAGGAATCATCAAAGTTATTGTGCCTTGCATCCCTTAGGCAAACACAAACTGGTTTGTTTAACCCTAATCTAATTAAAGGTTTGATTGCTACTTGTATGGCTCCTATATGAAGAATTTTGAATTTTTCATTTCTTAAAATTTCTATGTCTCTAGGTTTGAAGAGTTCTATAGTTTCAGTTTGTGATCCTATAGAATGGGTATTTTTTGACACTTTGATTTTTTAGGTTGCTCTAAATTCAAAGCTTCCTATTTGATATATTTTATGTTTTTCTTGCCTAGGCATTTCCCAATTTTTGATATATTTTTCAAGAACATCAATTGATACATTCAATTGATTTTCAAAATTTGAAGTATTTTCTTCTACCATTTTCCATCCTGGTTATACTTTTACTGATATTTCACCGAATTTTTTATTATTAAATAAATAAATTATAATTATTTTATTTTTATATTTGATTTAATTTATTACCAAAAATATAAAAACTTAATTTCATGTTTTTTTATATAATCTATATATTTATTAAATATAATAAATATAAATATTAAAAAAATTATCCATATATTATTATTTATTTGAATATATTTAAATTAAAATTGATCATAATTTTAATATTAAATATATTTTAAAATTAGACATATTATCATAATAATATTGCAAAATAATCTATAATACAACTTAATAATAAATGTATATTTATAAAATTTATATTTTTTTATCATTGTAGAGGATGTTATTGTCAAATAAAACAAATTATATATATATATATATATATAACTTTAAAATATCTATTTTTACTTCTTATATAATTTTTTAAAAATATTTTTAGAATTTTTATTAATTATTTTGTGTAAAAATATCCATTAATCCTGAGTAGCCTAAAGTTAACCAAGTAAATCTCTAGTGGCTTTGAGAGAACTCGAATTGGTGACCATTGGATGCAAACCTTGGACCAACTAAGCTACCCCTCAAGGTTGACATTAGGTATTGATCACAATCGCAATTAGCTCTTTAACTAAATTATACATGAAAATCAATTTTTTTTTCCAAAATTAGAATTTTTTTTTCAAAATATGAAAGGGAATGATGGAAAATAGAGCAAGATCTAAGATAGTTGCACTTATTTAGATCAAAGTAACATATTTTTTTAAACTATAAATTCCTATTCATATCCCTTTTTCATTTTTTTAATTAAAATAAAAATAAAAATTAATATTTATCAAATGCAAACATTAATAATGGTAAAATTAATATTTATAAAAAATATATAATATTAAGGCAATGAGTCTATATGTGGTAATTTTGTTCTAATTATTTCCTGGCCTAAGAAAATCTTTAGATTGTGATTTACTCTCTATTAAAATTCAAGGTTGCTATTAATATAAGAATTTTGAAAGAAATTTTAAATTGAGGATTTAAAATATAATAATTTTAAATAATATTTTTTAATTGAAATTATGAAATCCTTTTAAATTATTTGAAAATAATTTAAAATTAAGAATTAAAATAAAAAAATCTTTCCAAATAATAAAAATAATTTCGAAATAAATTTTAAATTAAAGATTTAAGATTAAGAATTTTAAATAGAATTTTTTTTTACAAATCTTTTTTTTTAGATTTAAAATATAAGATATTTCAAATCTTTTTAAAACTCTTAAAATTTTAATTTGTTTTTAATAAAATATGATTTCTAAATCGATTCAAATTCCACTAGTTTTTTTAGAATATATACCCTACCTAAACGTGTTTTTTTGAACTACAATTTTCAATTTTTCAAAATGATTCTGATAGGTTTTAAAAAATGAGTCTTTAGAGTTATAAATCTTCTCATATAATTTAAATTTGAGGTTTTGGATCCATGGTTTTTTATCACGATATATTTAGTGTGGAGTTTCCATGTAAAAAATCTTATCCCTTCCATACTTATTTATTTATTTTGATTACAGTGATTATTCCTAATATATAGTAGGTTGAAGTTTGATTAAAAATTCGACTACCTATTTCATAATTCTTTTTATAAATTCACCTATCTATTAGCGTCAAGCCAACTGGAACCAGATTCGTCTAGCTTCACTGAAGTTAGACGGACTTCTTCCCTTCTTCGTGCTTCTTGAGGAACCTGTCCAAATGCACTGAAACCAGAAGGACTTCTTTCTTGCACAAAAAAATATCTTAACGGATGGTTTGAGCATGCCTCTCCGAAGTTTAAGTCAGACAAGAATAACTCTAACTATTTTGTGGGAGAGAGTGAACGTATGTATGCTCGTCTAGTGCTAACTATGCACTCTACCCTTTATGGTAATGATGATTGCCTTAGGGCGGCTGGGCAATCATCACAAATCAGGGTAGCTGAGAGGTGTCATCTGCTGACGTGCCAAAGTCTTGGACCGTGCAGCTGACCATCCATTTAGCCTGTTAGTGTTTGGGATTGTATTCAACAATTAATTGACATTGACTTTTGGACGTAAATGGAGTCTCGTCCATCGCTGGGATGTCAGGTGTCTGGGCCAGCGATCAAATGTCATGCATGATACTTTTGGATGTAAATGGAGTCATGTCCATCGCTCGAATGTTAGGTGTCTGGGCCAGCGATCAGACGTCATGCGTGATTGATCACATATGCCAAAAGTCTTAAAGACTAGACTAGATAGATCTTCCCGTCTAAGAGTCCAGTGAGCCCAGTCGATTCCGTCTGACCTTGTGGGAGAAGGAAACCCTCTCATTTATGATATCAAAAGTAACTTATCTTGGTCTGGACGGAATAATCCAAAACAGGTTACATAAACTTATCTTGGTCTGAACGGAATAATCCCAAACAGGTTACATACTTGTCCTAGACGACCAAGGGGTTTTGAGTTTGAAAGGGACACGTGGAGGGGAACCCCACACACTATCCATGGAGATGGTATTACTCTACTGAGATATAATTTTTTTTAATCAAAACTACTATTATTATTTTAAAAGAATATATATATATATATATATATATATATTGTTATTTTAAAAGAAAAAATACATGTGACATAATAAAATTTGTACATGCAAATTTCGATTTATAAAATTAACTACTCTTTTAAGATATTTTTTAGAACAAAATATATGTATATAATCTTCTTATTCCTCAAAGAACCGTAAAAATTCTATCTCACTTTTCTCTCATTTCCTTTTTCTATAAATAATTTATTTATTTACATAGAATTATAGGTAAAAATAAATTAATTTCAAAATTCAAATAATTATTTGAATTTAAAATTTAAGCTTTTTTTTTTTAAACTTAAATTTTAGTTTTTTTTTTTTTTACTTGTAATAATGGTATAAAACTTGATTTACCTCTTTTTAATATTATAAATGTCATTGCTTTTATACATAACTTTAATATATTTTTTAAAAGATTATGATTGAAGTATAATTTATTTTATTTTAATTTAATAAAAAGTTAGAAATATAGTTTGATTATTATTTTAGCTTTTTTTTTTAAATTTAAGAAATATTATTTCTAATAAAATTTATTTAATGAATATTAATAATTTTGTTTTTGATTTTTTTTTTAAATTTCGTAATAAATAATGTATGCTTATTTATTAATATTTATTAGATACACACTATATCAAATTTAAAGGGTGTTAGGTAAAATAATTTAATAATGAGTTAAAATAAAAAGGAATTTTAAGTAATAATTAAAAATAATTATGTAGACCCCTTCAGATGGAAGATTTTTTTTCTTCTTATCACCCCGAGAGTGAGCTAGGCAATAAGTGGAGGGCTAGGTGATTTGCATGCTCAGACGTGTGGCAGAGGACTTCACCAACTCACCATGGTGGTGGTTGAGGGTGGTGACATCTTCCTTGAACAAGGAGCAATAGAGTTGGTGGTAGCTTATGGAGGAAGGAAGAAACAGGGGACAGGGAACTTAAAAGAGAGCAAGAGAGGTTGAAGAGGGGTTCAGAGAAAAATTGGAGGTAGCTTGGAAGATAAGTGGGGTGAGAGCTGGTAGCGCGGGAGGGGGGGTTCTCTGCAAATATTCGGGAGAAATGAGCATTTCAGGTAATTTTTTTTATATTTTTTTTTTGTGCACTTGTTATTCATTCTTCCCCATTATCACTGGTTTTTATCATCTCTTCCTATTGCCTGAGCATCATTAGTTTATTTTTGTTGCACATTGAGCTGTATTGAATCCAAGTTTACTTCCATGCTTGCTCTGTTTTGGTTGTTTCCTGGTTCCTTGGGCTTCTCTAATAAATAATCGTTGTATAGATTTGTTTTGGAGCTCGAAATTTTATTAATCATGTTGTTGCTCCCTATTTCTCCCATCTGTTCTGGATCTTTTGATTAACACATGAAACAAGATTTAGTTTAAGGGTTTGAATACTTGTTCGCTTTTCCTGGGGTTATTCTTTGTTTTGTTTGTATTTCTCTTTCTTCGTCGATGGAGGCTGTAAGGTTGGAATTTTAAATCCATTGAATATTGTTCAAGACTGGTCGCCTCCTCTCCCATATCCACACCATTACCCATTTCCCATTTGATCACCATCTCTGCCATCTATCACACTCACTCCCAACAGCCGACACCCATCCCACCATCACTTCCCATCTTTCCAAACCCATTAAACCCATTTTCTTTCACTACCATATCTCCATCTCTCTATACCTACTAAACCTGCTCCTTTCACCACCCAATATGCCCATAGCCACAATCCATTTGGGGAACGTATCCATGCATGACGCTACTTCTACTCAGCATGAATAGGAGTCTCGTGGTTTGCTGCATCAAGTCTTCACAATCCTCGTTAGAAAAGAATCAAATGTTACTCACCTTGTTCTAGAAGTTGAGGATTTAATATTGGAAGATGAAAATCTGGAGTCTTAAGCCTAGATGGATGATTCTACATTGGTTATCCTGCTTGATTATTCGTCCAAAGCCGATAAACCGCGTGCGTGGCAGGGGCGATACGGTGCTTCGTTGGCTATTTTCATATATGGTTGTTTGTCACTGGAGTTACTCATCGGCTAGTAGTGCAGCTGATGTGCTCATTCATGTTCATCGCCGCTCACGCTCGGGGCTTCTTCAACACCGCAAATGTCATCACCATCGTTCAAATTTTCTCAAATTATGGATGCACCATCGTCGGTATCAAGAAGAGCAGTCATTTTGGAGTTCGATTCTGGAGCAACTTCAGGATATTTTGGTTCGGGTTCTACTTTGGGCTGCGGTAATTTTGTTTGTGCTCGCTTGGTATAATGGTGAGAAGGAAGATGAAGCAAGGGTTACGGTGTTCGTCGAGCCTCTAAGTGATTCTCTTAATATTGAATGCTACTGTTTTGGGGTCTTACTATCTTTACATGTATTTGTTGGGTTACACGGGTGTGTAGAAAGCGACTGATCATGACTTGGAGAGTAACTTTGGTAAACAAGGAACATGGTGCTCCCTGCTAGTGACAATGACACAATAGCCCAAGTCTACTCCTTTAGCCAAAGCAAAGGTGAAAAATTGAAGATGCAGCAAGAATGTAACTGTATGGGATCCGAATAGGGTTTTTTGCATTGTATAGTATATCACTCAAGGACTACATTTTTTTTTAATTAATTCACCACCATTTGATATCAAAATTTAATTTTTCAAATTCGAATTTTTAAATTCAATTTTTAAAATTCCATCTTTAAATAATTCTTCAAAATTCTGATTTCCAAATTTAATTTTCAATTTCTAAAATTCCATTTTTAACATTTATTTATTTAATTATTATTATTTTTGTTATTATTATTATTTTACTTATTTATTTATCTATTTATTTTTTAAATAATTCTATCTTTAAATAATTCTTCCAAAATTCTTATTATTATTATTTTATTTATTTTTAAAATTCTATCTTTAAATAATTCTTCAAAATTTTGATTTCCAAATTTAATTTTCAATTTCCAAAATTATAATTTTCACATTTATTTATTTAATAATTATTATTTTCGTTATTATTTATTTATTTATTTATTTTTAAAATTCCACCTTTAAATAATTCTTTAAAATTCCGATTTCCAAATTTAATTTCCAATTTCCAAAATTCCATTTTTGATATTTATTTATTTAATCATTATTATTTTTGTTATTATTATTGTTTTATTTATTTATTTTATTTTTAAAATTCTATCTTTAAATAATTATTTAAAATTCTGATTTCCAAATTTAATTTCCAGTTTCCAAAATTCCAATTTTCACATTTATTTATTTAATTATTATAATTTATTTATTTTTTAAAAATTTCATCTCCAAATAATTCTTCAAAATTCCAATTTTTAGATTTAATTTTCAAAACTTTCATTTTTAAATAATTTTCAAGTTTCCAATTTTCATAATTTAATTTTTAGAACTCCAATTCTCAAATAATTTTTCAAAATTTCAATTTCTTTCAAATTTAATTTCCAAAATTCCAATTCTTAAATTTAATTTCTAAAATTCCAATTCTTAAATTCAATAATTTTCAAAACTCCAATTTTTTAAAATAATTTTTGAAGCTCCAATTTCTTTCGAATCTAATTTTCAAAAATTCCAATCTTCAAAATTTCAATTTTCAAATAATTTTCTAAATTCTAGTTTTCTTTCAAATAATTTTAAG